>NC_086322.1:127066153-127198653 GCF_036172605.1 Pelobates fuscus | reverse complement strand
TGCTCTAGATTTATGTAATATAAGTGAAATATAAGATTCTATGCTACAGAAAGATCTTTGTTTTACTTAATAATTAAATGTGCATTTATTCTTCATTTGAAAATCCTACATTCTAATATAAACTTTAGTTTTTCTGATCCATTTTGCTAAATAATCTCCAAAGCTGAAAAACTATTATTGGTAACAATTATTAATATTTTGCAGACTCTTCTTTTCTATAGAGCATAAATAAGTCAAAATTCTGTAATGAAATATGGAAACTGAACTATCCATAAATTTTGAAATATCACAAAAATAAAAATATCGAATTACATAGAATATGTTGACCCACAATTTTGTACTAGCAAGTATAAATAATTAACAAGTCATCAGGAGCTGTTGATTGTTGAAATAAATCAAAATAAAATAAATTTGAAGAGTAAATGCACCTTTCCCCGTTTTTATTTTACTAATTTTGCAAAATACATGATGTCCAGACAATTGTTTGTTGTCCACTGCATTCTTTGGTCATTAGTGTGGGAAATTAATATCTTGCTATGGTTTATGCAGAGTTGTTCATACATTTCCATTTTATTTTCAATGTAATAGCAAACAAATTATATTTGCCAAACGTCAAAGTGTATAATTCCTCGGTATGGTAAGATTTTTGCATATACATTAAATCTACTTGTATACAGTAAAATGTCAGCCATCATTTCAAATTTTAAAACATTATAACTCTCAAATGTCACAGCATTTATATGGTAATCTTTTATGTCATTGGAAAAGCAGTCTGGGAGATGATAAATTTGCACTATAGAGGTATATATGCTGTTTTAAAAAAAAAAATCCCATCTTCGAACATACCATATTTCTTGCCATGTATCTTAAGCGTGATGGCACTACATAGGCAGAACCCAGTCTAAGCAGTCCTAAATATACCTAGTAGTACCATAGCTAAGGCACTAGAGAAAATATATGGAATTCCAAAAAATACTGGCAGGAGGTTAATGCACAGTAAGGTAAATTCCAATGTAATACAACACAATACAATACAATACAACAAACCAAAACAAAACAAAAAACATACAAATGTCCTGAGGGGTCTATCCATTAAAGTTTGACTTTTCGACTGACTTTTAAAGACGTTTTAAAAAGTTGTTTTAGATCAGTATAAATGTCAAGGGATCTTTGGCTGTTCTGATCCAATATAAAATTGTTACATTTTAGTGGCAAATCTACATTTTAATGGTTATCATTTTCAAACTGATGAAAATGTGATAGTATTTTTTTAAAATATATATTTAAGCCTAATACATTTCTTTTAGAAGAAGACATATTTTAGGTTTTGATGTGGTTATTGCACAACCTACAGTAATAATGTATTTGTGCCTCCAGCATGGTGAGTTCAAGCTTGGGAAAATAGCTACATAAAAAAAAAAGAAAAAACATAAATTAACTTGAAATGACCTTTAGAAGGCATGCTGATTACCTAGTGAGTAGTGTAACAGTAAACATGAGATATGAGAGAGGAGTCAAGAAACATTGAAAAGTCTGATCCTGAAAAATATACAACTAATTAGAAATTAACAACCACACACCCAATAAATAAAAAAACAAAAAAAAGGCAACATGCTAAAACATTCCTGTTATATCACATCTTTCTCACCATGCCGCACACCATTTATGGCTGTATGAAGATAGAAAAAACTGCTAGCAACTAGATCAGTTTGCTCAGTTGTCCGTTTTTACTCCACATTGTGTGCAGCAGAGCTTTCTCCCAGACTTCTTATTGTCCAAGGGAGATCATATAAAGGTGGCTAATTTCCCCGCCTGTATTAAAAGGAAAAGCACACAGAAAACAAAAGGTGAAAAATAGTAGTTACTAAAAACAATATACTGAGGTGTATCCAAGCAGCTAAAACATCAAACATGAACCTCCCTGAAAGTCCAAAACATTAAACTGCCACACCTTTTGTCAGGTCCCTTACTGTAATAAATATAAATATATATAACTATGGCAGTCTGTTAGTCTGTATGTAATATACCATTTGTATTGGAGGAAAGACGAGACCGAGGGGATATGATAGAAACATTTCAATACATAAAGGGAATCAACACAGTAAAGGAGGAGACTATATTTAAAAGACGAAAAACTACCACAACAAGAGGACATAGTCTTAAATAAGAGGGGCAAAGGTTTAAAAACAATATCAGGAAGCATTACTTTACTAAGAGGGTAGTGGATGCATGGGATAGCCTTCCAGCTGAAGTGGTAGAGGTTGACACAGTGAAGGAGTTTAAGTATGCATGGGATAGGCATAAGGCTATCCTAGCTATAAGATAGTATTTAAAAACTTGGGCAGACTAGATGGGCCGAATGGTTCTTATCTGTCGTCACATTCTATGTTTCTATGTTTCTATGTATTTTATTTTAAAAAATATTTTCCTTATTTGTTAGCAGTCTTTTTGCAGAGGATGGCAGAGCAAAACAAAGTCTGTTTCACAACTTCAGTAGTCTATTTTATGAACTGCAGCCTTTGATCAAAACATTTAATTCAGTTACTATACCCAATAAAAGGCAACCATATTCAGGAAAAAACAATGTAGTGATACCTTGGATAAAACAGAAAAAAACAGCATTGCATAAAACTGTTGTTTATTTACCAAATATAAGGCATATTATAAACGTGAGGCTTCATAAAAAGTTGTACAAACACAGTATATGAGTATTCACACTAGGCTGTGCAGCCTGTGACCCTACACTTTTAAAGACAGTATGAGTACAGTAGTGAGTGATATACAACAGTAATCTCTCCTCTATGATGGCTTCTGAGCTATTTTCTAACGACGAGTCCAGACAGAAGGCAATATGTGTGGTAACACATAAAAATCAACAACTGTATAGTTCCAGTCTCTGCTACCAAGTCCTTCAAAGAGCCTTACTGTGTTTAACCCAAAGAACTGGGCTTTCTCACTGTTTACTTAAAGCATCTATCCAAATAAGTCCATGAAGAGCCTTCCAAAATTGTTATAAAATTCTTGCTATGAGGGAAGATGAGGGGAGAATGTCTCCATCAACCATCCTATCCTGTTAATCTTCATATTACAGTACAATACTACACTATTAAAAATATAACTAAAATACCTAGTTAACACATTGCTTAACACAAATACACACACCAGTCAAGCCATAAGACTTGCTTTTCCCACATAAATCCCACTTTAACAGTGCTCTCACTACTGCAAGGGATTCTGGGTAGCCACTTGCAAAATGCACCCAACCAACAACCACATTTTTAGATTAGATTTCTCATTAAAATGCCAAAAAAATTTTTTTATCCATTATCCATATTTTATACTTTGTAACCATATTATTCCTTCCTTTTAATACCACTTTTTCATAAACTCTTTCCAAAAGTACTTTTTAAATGTCCTTTTCTAGAAAATTCTGTTTCAGTCTAGAGGCTTGGTCTTGCCTTCTGCCTTGACTTTTTGCTGGTAGCAGCCCAGGAGCAATCATGAATTAAGAGCGTTTTCTTCTTCATTTCATTCACTAGTCTACTCATGTGGTATTTGTGAGACTTTTTTATTAAGCCTCACATATTCAGTTGTAAAAGTTTTTGATTTTGTCTTAAGTTTGGAGACTAAACACCAGTATTATGCAATACTGTTTTTTTTTTTTTTTCATCTTTTATATATGAAAACTATACTGCTGACAAAATGCCTACATGCAGTGGAATGTGCATTAATATTATCCAGTGGGGACACCATCTGCTTCCTATAACTTATATTCAGCCTCTGGATACTTAAACAAGTTAGCATTAGGCATGTCTTGCTGTACACGAGGTGTTGGAATTGGGAATGGAGAGGATAATTGCACATGTTCTGGTCTTTTATGCAGGATTTAAAATGCTCCATTCCTACCACTTGTTAGATAAGGACTTTTTGCTCCTTTAATTCACACCCCAATTGCACATGGAGGAAGGAGAGAGTACCATTTAATAGGGCACTTTAGGAGATAGGAGATCCCGAAGACATTTGTTGTTTAGTGAATAGCTATCTTGCTATTCATGAATAGAAAACTATTTTCAGACATGACCTCAATGTAACTAATTCAGGCACTCTGCGTGATTTATACTTTGGGACTTTGTCAATAGTGACTTGAAGATATTGATTTTAGATGGTGATGGAGATTTTGATTGTAGATGGTTAAATAAGTCTACTCTAGACAGCTCAGTAGCTCTATTTTATGCAAGTCTGTTGTAAAGACACCTTTAGTGGACAGACCCTACAATACTACATTTATCAAAAAGACATAACATGATATCATGATGCAGTTGTTGGTATATATGATCAATTACCTCATCCATATCACTTGTTTAGATGTTATAGATTTACAGACTATAATTTATGGGGAATTCTTATAGTGATCTTATATGGTGGCAGAAAACGCATTTGCTCACCTCATTATATCACTTTTACAGAATGTGATATACATAATTCATGGTTCGTTTCATGTAATTTAGTTAGAACTGCTACTATAATTAGTATAAAATTACATATGATGGATTGAAAATACTTAATAGACTTATGGTGGTTATTTTAATGCTTCATCCTATGCAACATTGATATTTTAACTCTTCAAATGCATTGCATGCATATTATTCTGCAGTTGATAGCTGGGATTCAGATCAAGTAGAATGATAGTAAAGATAGACATATCCCACTTCTAGATACATTTTAACAATAGCATTCTATTTCTACTCTGTTTTTATCGTCAAACCAGAGATCAGGAAGAAAGACTAGTCTTGTTTACAGGACCTACAGCAAATTAGTGTTAACATCTCTAAAGGCAATTTAATCTATAGATTTACCAATTGAAAAAAAGAATCACTTTTTGGTGACCTCAAATGGCAAGTTGATTGCAATGATATTACGCTAGGGAGTATGTATTCACATTTAGAGTATATGTTCACTCTTTATAACTAAGTACATACCAAGATGCTTAGTATAATTACTGGAACAATATTCTTCAGTCTGCAAAAATGTAGTGGACAAGTATTCCACCAGCTGGAAATCTGTATGTAAAAAAATTAGAAAATGTCTGGGCTGTCAACAATAGGACTTTAAAATGAGGGTACTGGCCATTTCTTCTTCTTCTAAAATAAGAAATCAAGCAGTGTTGTATGTACATACCATATTCCTATTAATTACTGGAGTAAAACCGCAGTTGTGCCCTCGTATTTGCTTCTATTCCTAAAACAATTAAAAAAAAATAATTCTTGCAGTCCCTAGCGCAGGTTTAGGAAACTTCTCACACTCCAGATGTTGTGGATTAAATCTCCCATAATGCTCTTACAACCATAATGCTGGCAAAGCTTCAGGGAAGATGTAGTCCAGGGATAGGTAACCTTCAGCACTCCAGATGTTGTGGATTACATCCCCCATATTGGTGTTAGAGCATCATGGGAGGTGAAGTCCAAAACATCTGGAGTTCCAAAGGTTGCCTATGCCTGATGTAGTCCATGACATCTGGAGTGCAGAAGGCTGTCCATCCCTGCTCTAGAGGTTGAAGGATATTTCAGACAGAAAAGACTATAGAGTACCACCATTTAATTAATTATGTCTTTGTGCAGTACATTAATACAGTTTGATGGACAAAAAAAAGTTCTGTAGACAAACTTTAATCAATATAAATGCCTTATAGGAACATCTTGAAATTGCTATTTTAATCAATGATATTGTGCAACGGAGAAACGTAATATTAATGGTATAAGGTATGATCATTATCTTTACATCTCTTATCATGCATTTAGACTTCAGATTGTCATTAGAAACACCACAGGTTATTATTTACCGCTAATACTTTTGTTGTTTAAAGTAACAGAAAAGCATCAGAGTGTTTCTCGACAGTTTCCATGGTTACTTCCAATGCTGTTACTTATGAGATAGTACATGATAGAAACACATCACGTTGCCCATGTATAAAATGTAAAGAAAACAAATGCACAGTAACTATGGACTCAATTTTTTTATACAATGTTCCTAAAATTACATCATAAAAAATACAACACATGTCAAGGGATTTGAAGTAGCTAGGTCTGAGCAAAGTTTGAAAAATAGATATGCATCAGTGTTACTGCTTCTACTTTGATTCAATAATACAATTTAGCAAGATTAAGGAAAAAAACAATGTGATATTTTATGATAATTTGCTGTATTCACCGAGGAGTATTGTACGCTTTGCTTAGCAGTGTAGAAAGTGTGATATGGAGGCTACCATTAAAATAATTGAAAAAAAAAAGCTTAATTTTGTTACATATAGACTTACGGTCTGTATATAAATAGCTTTGAAACTATGTGTAAAATTATATTTTACGGTTTTATAGATATAATGATTAACAAAAAAATAAAAAAAATCCTGTATATAATGTAATAGTATTTAAATCGCAGAATATGCGGACTGATAAATGCACATCTTTCTTAAAAACAAAGAAACAAACAAAAAAATGAACGTTTGATATCCATGTTTTGGTACGTAACCCAATATACAGCAAAATTATATAACAAAATGTCTATGTGTACTTTAGTGATATTAAGAGTACTGCCAGCAGTTCAAAGATTTTAATTCATTTTGTATGGAAAAAAAATGACCTAAATAGTTTTGAAATTTTATTGTGTAAATTTGCAATTGTCTTTTTAGCTCCTTGCTTATAACAATATTTGGTTTGTGCAGTGTTATATAGATTGTATATATCAGTTGAGAACAAAATGGAACCAATTTAAGGGAGAATAAATGGGCTACCCTCGTAAGTATTTATATATAATATTATATCATTTGCAAAGAATGTCCTTACATGAATATAATCTTAGGAGAAATAATAATTTTTAGAAAATACATACTTTCAGAAGCAAATTAAGAACAGGGCAAAATATATTTACTGCTGTATAAAATCACTAGTAATTTATCTCCTATACATTTAAATTGCTTTCCGCTAGAAGCAGACCTATAATGAGCTTTAAGATACACTTACAAAGAAAGGTGCTTTCAATTTATGTAAAGACGCTTCTACTTAATTTCACTGCCAATCTTTTCCAAAACACTGATCTATTTTCCTACATAAGATGCAATGAATGAAGTATGAGAATCTAATTTAGAATCTGTTTGCAAGAATTCTTAGAACTTTACTCCTTGAGAGGCAATGTTCATGTAATCAAAGCACTCAACATGATCGTTAATTTGCTCTCTTTTTCTTCAAAATAAAGTGTTTATAATTTTTTTTTTTAAATGATATTACAGAAAGAACCTAACCTATCCACAAGCTAACTTTGATACTGGAATCAACCGAGAAAACGGTAAAAATGATATTTGTTTCATAGGAGAACAGTATCATTATTTTATGCTGTCATTGAAGATTGTTAAAAAACGTAACAGTGTATTATTTAATATAAAATATGACAGCGCCTTAACAAAGGGAATGCTTGCTGTATGGATCAGATTTGAATCATTTAGAAATAAAATCCTGATGGATGAATATAAAATGTCTGAAATGTATTGAGATTGCCATGTTCATTTCTTGCTATGTATTTTTGTTTTGTGATCGAAGTGCCTTTGAGGAGTGTACTTTGAAAATAAAAGCTTAATAAATGAGAAAAAAAAAAACATCACAGTGACCCTAATGATTAAAATAATATAAATGTTTCATGAACGTGACTGTCAGCCTTTACAGCTGGTGAATAGACAAACATGGTATTTAGCACTTTTCATTGTTTATTACAGTATTTAAAATATAAATGTGTCTAAGAATGGCTTTTCATATATTGCTGTTTCTTTATTTTGGGGAATTACTCGTGTATAGCCTATTTGTGGCAAACTGATGTAGTGGTGTAATTTGACAGAATACCCAGAGCTGAAAAGACTACAAATTCAGTTTTTTTTGTAACTGTTATTTTGGTCTATTCTTTTGCAAGTCAGTTCTTGACAGAATAAACTCACTGTTTAGTTAATTAATTCCTCATTCTTAAAACAATGTCCATCAACATTTACAAACCACCAAAACATTTGCTTAAGCATAAAGGAACGCTATACTCACTATAACAACTCTAGATTAAGTTGTTATAGAGCCAACATTTGTTCCTTCTTCCTAAATTGCCTCAAAAATCAATAGTTTATTAATTAGAAGTCTTGGAAGTGCAGCTTCAAGCCATGTCCAAGCCTTCTAAGTGTGAGAGCTGGGACTGCATTACCTGACTCTCATACCTTAGCATACTGTGATGTCATGCATGCGTGCGCAATTCCATCACGGTCCTCCATAGAGAATTATTGCATTAAATGATTCTCTATGGCAGAATTTCAGACACATCGCAGAGAACATAACGCATGCACCTACAATATCCATTGCTCCTCTATGATTAGCACTGAAATGCAGGGCCGGCGCGTCCATAAGGCGGCACAGGCGGCCGCCTTAGGGTGCACCGGCTCTGGGGGCGCAAGATTTCAGTGACCAGCAGGAGGGAAGCTCTCCCTCCTGTCAGGCCACCTTCTGGACCCCCAGCGCGGCGTGCGGCAGTGCTGAGGTCAGACGTGGCGAGGGAGCTCTAATCTCTGTGTGTGTGTGTGTGTGTGTGTGTGAGAGTGACTGTCTGTGTGTCTGTGAGTGACTGTGTGAGTGTATGTGTGTCTGTGTGTGTGAGTGTCTGTGTGTCTGTGAGTGACTGTGTGTGAGTGTATGTGTGTATGTGTGTGAGTGTGTCTGTGTGTGTGAGTGACTGTCTGTGTGTCTGTGAGTGACTGTCTGTGTGTCTGTGAGTGACTTTGTGTGAGTGTATGTGTGTCAGTATGTGTGTGAGTGTCTGTGTGTCTGTGTGTGAGTGTGTGAGTGACTGTCTGTGTGTCTGTGAGTGACTGTGTGTGAGTGTATGTGTGTCTGTGTGTCTGTGAGTGACTGTCTCTGAGTGACTGTGTGTCTTTGAGTCTGTGAGTGACTGTCTGTGTGTCTGAGTGACTGTCTGTGTGTCTGAGTGACTGTCTGTGTGTCTGTGAGTGACTGTCTGTGTGTGCGTGAGTTAGTGTATGTGTGTCTTTGAGTGACTGTCTGTGAGTGAGTGTATGTGTGTATGTCTGTGAGTGATTGTATGAGTGTTGCATGTGGGTGTATGAGTGTGTGTTTGTGAGTGTCTGTCAAATCAGTGAGAGTATCTTTGTCATTGAGTCTGTGTGTGACTATCAGTGTGTCTGTCAATGAGTGTCAGTGTGTGTGTGTGTCAATGAATGAGTGTGTGTCAGATCAGTGAGTCTGTGTGTTTGTCAATTAGGGTGTGTGACTGTCAGTGTGTATACACCACTGAGTGTAGCGTGGCGGAGCGCAGTACAGGAGCTTCTGTTTCCTGTACCCGGCCAGACTGACCGGAGGTGCTCACTGAGAGAGCACTCCCTGTCAGTCCGGCCAGGTACAGAAAATTGAAGCTCCTGTAGGGGATATCCTCCACTCGGCAACGCTACAAGAGAGGTAGGAGGCACACCAGGAAGGGGAGTGAGACCACGAAGGGGGTGCACCAAGGGACAGGGAGGGGATGGGGGAGAAACACCAAAGGACAGGGAAAAGAGGGGAGAGGTTCAAAGAACACTAAGGGACAGGGAAGGGAGGGGACCAATAATGGACGGGGAGAGGGGCTGGTTAAGAGGCACATAGGTGAAGATGTTATTTTGGGGGGGGAGGGGGGGCGGAAAAATACATCTTCGCCTATGTACCCAAAAATCCTTGCACCGGACCTGCTGAAATGTCCCATTATCCTGAAGGCACTCCTCCAGGATGACACAACCCTAGGAGGAGGTCGTGGCCAGGGGGCCTGAAATATAATGTAGGGTTACAAAAACAGAAAGTAATCCTAGTGCTAGTATTCCTTTAATTCCATTATTGGAACATGAACTAATTGGTATTGTTCTATTGAGTTTTTGCAGAAAAATGCTAAATAGAGTGCCAAAAGGAATTATTACAAACGTAATAATAATAATTTGTGCTTCTGAAGAAAAACAATGAACTGATGTGCCTAGATTGACATATGTAAAATTTGCCATTTAATTACACAGAAAATCAGACGTATTCCATTTCTTTTCTGTCTCTCTCTCATTTCCTGACTGAATATATTACTTAAGTAAAAATAAATACATTAAAAAATACTTTAATGGTATTACAGTGAATAGAAAATTGGTGAAAAAATTAAGATCAAAATATTCTGAATGCAAAATTCTCATTTTTTTCTGAAGTAATAAGAATAGTATATCAGAGTTTTCAGTTTTATCCACGATCAATATCTCATTTGTATGTTTATTCTTTTCAATCAAAGAGTCTCATCATTAAGTGTGTTGTTGTGAAATGAGAACTGATTGTTTATATTTTAGGCCTAAGGAGCAGAATTGAAAAACATGGCCAACTTACTAAGCTGGTGAATATCTTCTTAAAGGGACACTAAAGTCACCTGAACAACTTCAGCTTAATGAGGTTGTTCAGGTGAGAACTATAGCTCCCTGCAGACTTTCTCATGTAAACACTGTATTTTCTTAGAAAATAGTGTTGACATTGAAAGCTAGGAACACCTCCAGTTGCAGTCACTCAGAGTGAACCAGAGGGACTTCAGAGTTGATGGAGGCATAATAATACTTTTAGGGCATCCAGAAAATCATGTCCAATTCAAATTCAATGGGTGACTTAATAAGTCACGTAGAATAAGCATCTCAGAAGGGGTCATCTCAGAAGGGGTTGAGAGCATGGGACATATATTTCCAAACATAACTCAAAATCCTGATAGGGTTTGTTGCCAAGCTTCTTAGCAGCAGCAATAACAATCAGTAAATAGAGTTGGAGAACACTGCAAAACTACAGGGAGTGCAGAATTATTAGGCAAGTTGTATTTTTGAGGATTAATTTTATTATTGAACAACAACCATGTTCTCAATGAACCCAAAAAACTCATTAATATCAAAGCTGAATATTTTTGGAAGTAGTTTTTAGTTTGTTTTTAGTTAAAGCTATTTTAGGGGGATATCTGTGTGTGCAGGTGACTATTACTGTGCATAATTATTAGGCAACTTAACAAAAAACAAATATATACCCATTTCAATTATTTATTTTTACCAGTGAAACCAATATAACATCTCAACATTCACAAATATACATTTCTGACATTCAAAAACATAACAAAAACAAATCAGTGACCAATATAGCCACCTTTCTTTGCAAGGACACTCAAAAGCCTGCCATCCATGGATTCTGTCAGTGTTTTGATCTGTTCACCATCAACATTGCGTGCAGCAGCAACCACAGCCTCCCAGACACTGTTCAGAGAGGTGTACTGTTTTCCCTCCTTGTAAATCTCACATTTGATGATGGACCACAGGTTCTCAATGGGGTTCAGATCAGGTGAACAAGGAGGCCATGTCATTAGATTTTCTTCTTTTATACCCTTTCTTGCAAGCCACGCTGTGGAGTACTTGGACGCGTGTGATGGAGCATTGTCCTGCATGAAAATCATGTTTTTCTTGAAGGATGCAGACTTCTTCCTGTACCACTGCTTGAAGAAGGTGTCTTCCAGAAACTGGGAGTTGAGCTTGACTCCATCCTCAACCCGAAAAGGCCCCACAAGCTCATCTTTAATGATACCAGCCCAAACCAGTACTCCACCTCCACCTTGCTGGCGCCTGAGTCGGACTTGAGCTCTCTGCCCTTTACCAATCCATCCATCTGGCCCATCAAGACTCACTCTCATTTCATCAGTCCATAAAACCTTAGAAAAATCAGTCTTGAGATATTTCTTGGCCCAGTCTTGACGTTTCAGCTTGTGTGTCTTGTTCAGTGGTGGTCGTCTTTCAGCCTTTCTTACCTTGGCCATGTCTCTGAGTATTGAACACCTTGTGCTTTCGGGCACTCCAGTGATGTTGCAGCTCTGAAATATGGCCAAACTGGTGGCAAGTGGCATCTTGGCAGCTGCACGCTTGACTTTTCTCAGTTCATGGGCAGTTATTTTGCGCCTTGGTTTCTCCACACGCTTCTTGCGACCCTGTTGACTATTTTGAATGAAACGCTTGATTGTTCGATGATCACGCTTCAGAAGCTTTGCAATTTTAAGAGTGCTGCATCCCTCTGCAAGATATCTCACTATTTTTTACTTTTCTGAGCCTGTCAAGTCCTTCTTTTGACCCATTTTGCCAAAGGAAAGGAAGTTGCCTAATAATTATGCACACCTGATATAGGGTGTTGATGTCATTAGACCACACCCCTTCTCATTACAGAGATGCAGATCACCTAATATGCTTAATTGGTAGTAGGCTTTCGAGCCTATACAGCTTGGAGTAAGACAACATGCATAAAGAGGATGATGTGGTCAAAATACTCATTTGCCTAATAATTCTGCACGCAGTGTAATCATGAAATATTTGTTTTAATATACACTTATATTTAGTGCATACCAGACTAATGAATTTGTTTATTGCAACACAAACTGCCCTACATGCCCCATATGACCAGTCTCCTCTGCCAGGGAGGTTATGCTACCACAGAGCACAAACAGTATAATATGAAAGGTGCAAGGTTGCATAAATAAAACTATCACACACAAAATGAATATTTAGAATTCTTTTTTAATAATACAGTTTTAGATATAGAGAAGTACATATGTACAGATTTCTTAATTTTGTGGAAGAGTTTAGGTTTTTTGAGTGGTTAATGACATCATTAAACATTGTTAGTTCATTAGTTATCTTAGAAAGAACAGTGGAAGCTGCATTTGCATTTTTAATAAATATAGGACAGGTAATACAGTCCTTGGTACATGTTCTGGATAAAAATACAAGTTGCAGATAAAATTATAAAATTCATAGTAGACAACTGTAAAGTTAAGAAGGCAAATGAATAGTTATACATTGTTTAATCAAGAACAAACTTGAAACTTGCATAAGAAATGATGAGCAACCATTAAACAAATATTTATTTAGTCGTTATTATAAAACAGTGTATAACTAGGTTTTAAAATCGGTACTGCACTATATGAAAAAACATGTTGCCTAAAAATAAATCAATTTCCTACTTTATGTAGCAAAAATGTGTCTAATTTTTTGAAAAGATCATGAAAAGGTAGATTTTTTGTTAAGAAAGTAAATTATTTTGTTATTATGGCAGGAAACAGGTAGGACAAACTGTAGTTAGTGGTTTTAGTCATTAAAGGGACACTCCACTGCCCAAATACAATATAAATAAAAATCACTGTGAAGTAGATATACCCCAAATCAAAACTTTCATGCATTTAATTATGCATTTATTTCATTAAGATATATCTTAAAACAGCTTGCAAAAGTTACAGTTCTGCCTTTTCAATCACTCTATTTCTAACCTCGCCCAGACTTTCTGTGGCTGTCCGGTCACAGACTTCCCAATGCAGTTCACTGAGAAGGCAGGTGCTCTGAGCTGTTGCTGCCTCGTGAATTTAGCTCCACTGAGCTAACCAAACCAGGAACTAACAGGACTTGTTGTTTGTTTGAAAGCCAAGGAGGTGGAGCTATTTCTCAAATAGCTCCAAACAGCTGGGTTAACATATTTGCAAGTGATATAATCCATTACTAAACATTAATTTGTTTTTTAGGTCTGAAAAGCTTTAAAGTAATTTAAGAGTTAGATCAGAATTCAATGGTACAATTTGTTTTGGCAATAGGGGACATACCTGCTGACTTACACCAGCCACTTAGAGAATGGAATAATTTATGTTGGGTCTTTTAAAGAACTTTTTAAAAATAAAAAAAGCAAAATAAGTGAGAGACTTATAAAAATGTTCAATTATTTCCATGCTGATTCCATTGTTTCCATGACAATCTTACGCTTTTAAAATTTGTTATTACTTTCCAGAAAATGACACATTTTTCCACTTCCATTTCTTTTGCAATTTGTTGTCTGTTGCTATCATTAATATGGCAGCAGTGCTTTTCAAAGTTGGGATTGGATAATTCCAACAGTTAGGCTTCTGGAAGTTGTGTCATGTTTCTGACTGATGTAACTCCCAATGCATATACGGCTATTGGAACATTTAGTAAATGCTAACAGTGTCCATGATATAATAGTTGGCATTTGTTATGTTCATGTTTGTTAACAAGCAGGTGTATGCAGCTGTGGGAAATGCACTTTCCCAAATGTAGGCATTATGCTGATATATTGTTTAAGGGTCTTACAAAATCACTCCATCTTAAGGAAATGATTTTGGGGCATAGATGCTGCCCCTGCAGCCTTGCAAGTGAGATATGGCATGGTTTAAATTTAGCAGTACCAGTAACTACTAGTGTCGGTGAGCTGTATGGGGCCGCCAGCATTGTTAGATTTAATTATTGTATATATTTGACATCTGGCTTCAGCATGCAAAGTATGCTAGCACCAGACTGCGTGCATTCAATACTTGTCTTTAAGGACACTAGATTCAAGATTTCACAAGGATTCATTTGATTGGCAGTGTGCGCCATGTGTACTGTAAGGGAAGTGTCTGGATAAAAGTCAAGATAGATAGATAAATAGACCAACTTTTGCACATGAGCACAGACAGGCATGATGTTTTAGACTTCATCCTTCATTTCAGAATTTTTTGTATATTACATATTACTTTTTTAACCCTATCAAATATGAATGATTTTTATAAATCTGAGAAGAACCAAATCTGTACTCACTGATGAATAAATTATCATGTGGCAACATTCACAAGGCAACAGAAACCTTCCTAATACACTTTAACCGAACAATTTTATTGAAAAAACCTGTGCACTCTAATTAAGTTACATCTACTATTTACCGTATGCTGCATATAAACTTTATAGAACTAAAATACAATAGACACAACAGTAAAATAATAATGATGATAATGATGTTGGTTGGCAAAAACACACAAAAATAGATTGCAACCCTTTTATACCAAGTAACTATTGTGCCCCTTCTATTACCTTAAAGGAACACGATAGGGTCAGGAACACAAACATGCATTCTTGACCCTGTAGTGTTTAATCCGCCATTTAGATGGCTTGCCCCATCTTAACCCCCTTAAAATAAAGGCCCTGCCCCCGATTCTCCTCCTTGGTGACATCATTGGAATTGTAGAATTTTAGCCAATCCAATTCTTTCCTATTGGGAAAGCATTGGATTGGCTGAAATCATCAAGGAGATGAGATGGGAGGCTGGGCCAAATGCTGTTTTAGCCAAACAGTACCTCCTCATAGAGATGTATTGAATCAATGTATCTCTATGAGGAAACTTCAGTGTCCTCATGCAGAGCGTGGAGACACTGAGCAGCAGTGTTGCCTACTGTGCAGCACTGTCCCAGGAAGCACCTCCACTGGCCATTTAAGGAGTGGCCACTTGGAGGTGTCCCTAGGGAGCAATGTAAACACTGCCGTTTCTCTGAAAAGGCAGTGTTTGCATTAAAATGCCTGCAGGGAATGATAATACTCACCAGAACAACTGCATTAAGCTGTAGTTGTTCTGGTGACTATAGTGTCTCTTTAATTCTAAGGGAAGTTTCTCTACTTTCATGTGTCTAAAATCTGTAGTAGGGTCAATTTAAACTTGAGCATTTAAAAGAGGAAGCTTATAAGCAGTAGCCTTTGGCATGAAATACTAACACTTGTGTTTATGACTTGCAATGTGTGTTTAATGTTTAAGAGAAATAAGGTAGGATGCTAAAAAGGACTGGCAGCTATATATATCCCTGCTACCATATCAGTAGTAAATTACATTTTAATATAGGATGTTTCAAATCTGATTATTTGTTTTTTGTTCATAATAGGGGTTGCTGATTCAGTAGCCTATGTCATGCCTGTAGATGTAGTAAAACTGCTGCCCAGTAAATAATGGTGTAGAAAAATAGTTAAAACATATTTAAAAAAAACTTCTAACAATTACAGTGGGACCTCGGTTTACGAACTTAATGCGTTCTCCGGGACGTTTCTTATTGCGAAACATTTGTAAACAGAAACGCGGTTTCCCATAGGAATACATTGAAAACCAATTAATCTGTTCTGGAGGTCAGAAAAAAGTCAAAATGAGCTGGCATGGAAACCAACCCACAATGCAGAACACACAATAAAATACATGCAAACGACAAAGCTCAGCTCCCTACCTTTCCACAGCTTGAGAAATGCACCAAAAAGTCCCAAAACATTTCCAGAATCTCTCCAAAACTCGATGCAAAAACCGCTCCAACACCTCCACACTCAACGCCCCGTGCTACCCACAGGCTCCAGCATGCAGGGGGAGGTGCTATAAACCTCCCAGGTGCAATGCATCCTGGGGAAACTTGCTTTGTATTGCAAAAAATATTTGTAAACCGAGGCATTATTTTCAATGGATTTTCATTTGTAAACCGAAAATTATGTTAACCGAGGCATTTGTAAACCGAGGTCCCGCTGTAGTTTAGAAGAAGAAATATAATTATAAAATGGAAAATGCAAAAGAATGCATAAAGCTGATGGGAAATGGAGAAATTATAAGGTTAGAAAAAAGGAAATGTGAATTTCAGAAGAAAAATATAAGGCCACTTACAAATACCCATGGGCAGTGTATCTGGCCATTTTAATTTATCTATTTGCATCAACAGCACTATAATTATGTTTCTTCTTTTATACTAATTGTTAGAACCTATTTGAATACTGCAGTATAACAAAATGCCATATCATCCCCCAACATTTCTGATAAAGATCAGAAAATGAATATTGTGTACATTTCCATACTTTTCATTTTGTGCATTCCTCTGATTTGCTACCTATGCACAAAATTGTTGTTTTATTATATTATGTGCAAGCTACGCACTGTTTCAAATAAATGTCAATATTTGCAGAAACAAAAGGTTCACGGTAGTGGAAAGGATTATTTTATTATTTTAAAGCTTTGTAACATTTAGGATATGCAAACTTCTTTTTTTGCATTGTGACTCCCTGTACATTTTGCCAATGCCGTTTATTGATTCCATAATTCCCTTTATTGGTTACTCTTAAGTAATTGTTCCTAATTTTTCTTTAAGAGGTTTTCATGCATACAAACACGGTTTATTACTTAAATACAAAACAATTGTTGGTTTCTGATTCTAAATAAAATAATCTTTCATACATGCACTTTTGTGCTTAGCTTATAAGTAAATATTATAGCTGTAAATTAATAAAATGGAACAATCTACATATTTAAATTAATACCTACTATATTTGTATGGAGGAAATCATTTGTTAACATCTCTAATGTAATTTGACTGGCAAAATTTAGGCCAACATAGATGTATTAGAGATAATTGTATTCATACAGGTACCTAAATTCCATTTATACGGTTTAATTTATTACCATTAAATGTAAAATGACAATATAATGATAGGAAAAAGCTGTACGAGGTTGATAGAAAAAATGTTAAATAGTTAAATTTGTTTATAGATAGATCACTGTTAATGTGTTAAAGTTAAAACCTGTTGATTTATAAAGATTATAGTTTTTAGACATGTGCATTCCTTTTCAATTTTGATTTAGAGCACTCTGATTGGTTGATTCCAAGCCAACCAATCAGAATGCTCTGACAGGTAAATAAAGAGACTGACTGTGTAATTTGACTTATCACACTCTGATTGGTTGCTTTCATAGCTCTGTAGCTCTCTATCACTTCTAGAAACTGATTTTTATATCCAGTTTTAAATGACAGCGAGCCACTAGCTTTTTGCTGTTTAGGCGACATGCTCCTACTCGCGGCATGCCGTGAGTAGGGGCATGCGGGAGGATTTAACCTCCCTTTTATTATTAATATGGCAGTCATAGTAATCCCCATAGGTTTTAATGCAGGGGGATGTAGGAATGGTTTCTATTACAAGGAGGGAGCTGGTAGCGCTGCCGGCTCCCTCCTTTTTTTTTTTGCACATGCGCAGTGCTATTTTCGGCTTAATGGACGAAAACAAATGATTAATGAATGAATTTCGTGAAAATGGTATACAGACCAAATTGGGGATTGACAAATGAGATTTGTATTTAGTACAAAATCATTCGTACAAAACGAAAATGTCACTGGTTCACATGTCTTATAGTTTTAATACTGTTAATATTTTTTTTTAAAAAAAATGTAGGGAGAGTGTACTATCTGTGCCGATAATTTATCACAGATATTCAGCAAGTTTTCTATTCATGTACTTTATTTTTTTTAAATCCTTAGGGTATAAAAGTTGTATAATTGAGTGAAAGAAGAAAAACTACCATCTAGTCTGGGCAGACTAGATGGGCCGAATGGTTCTTATCTGCCGTCAAATTCTATGTTTCTATGTTTCTATGAAATACCCTGTTATGGAAAATAAATTGACTAAAAGGGACACTAAAGACTTCCAGATCACTTAATGTCAATATAATGGTCTGGGTGCAGTGTTTCTGTCATTTTAGGCCTGTCGTCTAAAACATTGCCATGAAGTAGATAAAACTATTTTGATTGAAGGGTTAAACAAGCCTCTAATGGCTGTCTTCCTAATAGCTACTAGAGGTGCTTCTGAACTCATGACCGAGTTTGACTTGCATGAGGACGTTGAACATCATCAAATGCTATTCATAAAGAAGCATTGGATTCAATGCATCCCTTTATGTGGCATAGTCAATGGGTGGGGCATCGCAGACACAGTAAAGGGGGTAGGAGACACAACTGGGAAAGCAGAAGACACAGGAGGAAAGGGGAGAAGTAAGAGATGCAAGTGTGCATAAGATACACAAGGTGGTATAACACATAAGGGGTGGAAGATGCTGGTGGTATAAGACACAAGAGAGGGGAAAGAAAGGGGGATGACCCACAAGGAGGTAGATGACACATGAGGAGGGCTTTAGACATCAGGGGGCATAAGAGACACAAGAGTAGGGTAGGAGACACAAGAGGGGCATAGAAGAAACAAAAGGGGGTCATAAGAGACTATTCGGGGGATGCCAACATACATTTGCTCCAGGTGCCAAGTAACCTAAGTACGCCTCTGCTCCCAATGAGAAGCATTTGATTGGACAAGAGTGGCACTCGTTGTGCATGTGCTTTTCATTCACACTGATTCTCTATGAGAATCATTTGATTGGACGAGAAGTGCATGAAGAGTCAGCAGACAGAAGATAACATTGGAGGAGGAGCTGCCAGGTGCAATGACTGTGACATAGCGCTGGAAACAAGGTATTTATAAAAGATTTTTAATACTAAATTGAAGAAGCTATAAAGAATAAAACATTATTTTATTCCACCCATTGATTTCCAAATCTGGGGAATATAAAGTATGTCCAAAGTCATAAATAGAATGTATCAAATACAGTGTTTTGAATTGCATACTGATTGTACCTAACATACACATTTGTTGCATGGCAGTGTTATTGACAAGTTGTGAATATTTCTGTCATACGTGGCCCAGTTGACAGAAGCATTTTAATCATTCCACACATCACATGACTTGACATGTTCCCCCTTCTTCGGGAACATGCTGTACCACTGATGGTAGGTGATCTCTGAATAGAACACTAGAACCCACAAAAAGAACTCAACTTGCTCCTGTATATATATATATATATATATATATATATATACACACATACCAAGGGATTCAACAAAGAACCACATTTTTGCCTCATAATTCCACTTTATACATGGGTTCCTTGGAGTATGTGTTTGCTGTATGCAACAGCTTTGAAACACAACTCACCAAGAGGAGCAAAGCCAGTGAACCACTCATGGACAGTTTTTTCCGTTGTTAATGCAACTCATCAGCATGAGGTTGGTTACTGGCTTGCTATGGAGGCTTGGCGTTCCATGTATAAAGTTAAACATAGAAACATAGAATGTGAAGGCAGATAAGAACCATTCACCCATCTAGTCTTCCCAATTTTCTAAATACTTCCATTAGTCCTTGGCCTTATCTTGTAGTTAGGATAGCCTTATCCCTATCCCAAGCATGCTTAAACTCTTTTACTGTATTAACCTCTACCACTTCAGCTGGAAGGCTATTCCATGCTTCCACTACCCTCTCAGTAAAGTAATACTTCCTGATATTATTTGTAAACCTTTGCCCCTCTAATTTAAGACTATGTCCTCTTGTTGTGGTAGTTTTTCTTCTTTTAAATATAGTCTCCTCCTTTACTGTGTTGATTCCCTTTATGTATTTAAATGTTTCTATCATATCCCCCCGTCTCGTCTTTCCTCCAAGCTATACATGTTAAAATCCTTTAACCTTTCCTGGTAAGTTTTATCCTGCAATCCATGAACCAGTTTAGTAGCCCTTCTCTGAACTCTTTCTAAAGTATCAATATCCTTCTGGAGATACAGTCTCCAGTACTGCGTACAATACTCCAAGTGAGGTACTGCCAGTGTTCTGTACAATGGCATGAGCTCTTCCCTCTTTTTACTGCTAATACCTCTCCCTATACAACCTAGCATTTTGCAAGCTCTATTACATTGTCTGCCTACCTTTAAATCATCAGAAATAATTACCCCTAAATCTCGTTCCTCAGATGTTGAGGTTAGGACTCTATCAAATACTCTGCCCCTTGGGTTTTTATGTCCAAGATGCATTATCTTGCACTTATCCACATTAAATGTCAGTTGCCCTAACTCTGATCATTTTTCTAGTTTACCTAAATCATTTGCCATTTGGCGTATCCCTCCTGGAACGTCAACCCTGTTACATATCTTAATATCATCAGCAAAAAGACATAGTGGTGTGGAATTATAGTTCTGTGTGGAGCTTATTTGCATACACCTACCCAGCATTCCTTGCAGTAGTGAAAGCACTGTTAAAGTGAGATTTATGTGGGAAAAGCTAGTCTTGTGGCTTGACTGGTGTGTGTATTTGTGTTTAGCAATGTATTAACTGTATATATATAGGGGCAGCCTATATTATTGAAAGCTTTGTGTTGTAATTGAAATGATATTGCCTGTGCATGTAAAGCTTGTAGAGGGAAAAGGCACCAGAAATTGGTGCCGTGTCACTATAAGAGTTTTTCCATATTTTTAGAAACCTATACTCTTTGTTCTCTAGTTCAGGTAATTGCATGTTTTCTAATGTTGTCCTCGGTATTGTGTTAGACTAAAAAGACAATGTTTTAAATAGATTAAGGCAGAGGCTTCCAAAGACAATAACTAGCTATTAACATGTTATTAAGACAAAGACACGTCTTTTGGGGGCTAGCTATTAATTTATTCCAAAATAAGCTTGCTTTGTTTTAGCTTTATTTTAAACTGACTGTATGGTCATTTAAACAGCTACAGACACTTGATTAAATAACAATAACATGGTTACTAAATTGCTAATTGCATTCAAATAACACCATTAAACAATCTGTATTATGGTGGGATACATTGTGTCAGGTTCTGCTGTTAAGTTTAGATGTTAGGAATTAAACTGTATTTCTATAATACAAAACCAGGAAAATAATATTTGGGGAACATCTTAGTTCAATTCCTGTCCTGTTTTTGCATGATAAATTCGTTTTTTAATTGAGCTGTCTAGTTCACAAAGGGATACATCTTGCAAGGCAACAATATATTTACCGGTAAAGAGACAAAAATTATATGAAATGTTTATTGCAAAATTTAGAAACATTCGATGTGGCTTGAAATTGGCAATGCCGCTCAGTATGAATAATCATTATTCATTAATTGTAGAATAAATGAGAGGAAAATAAAAATATGAAAATATTTTACTATTATGTCAAATGCATTTAAAGGTTTTATTTGGAGAATAGAATTTTGCAAATTAAAAATAGCTAATGTTTGATAGATAAGTTTATTATGAGTTTAAGTGTAAACTGTATGAGGAGAGAAAAATTGTACATCGGCATGCAATTCTAAAGACGTTTCTAAAGTGGAAAATGCAAAAGAACGCATAAAGCTGGTGGGAAATGGATGTGCTAATGAGAAAGTCTGAAAAAAGGAAATGTGAATTTAAGAAGCAATATATAAGGTCACATTTGGTAATAAAATAGATATGGAAAAATAGATAGCTGGAGCAATATTGAGGACATGCAGGCAAAGAGCAAAATACTGGCAGAGAAATGTGCTGTTAAATGATTCAGTATTATGCACGATTGATTGACGGAAGCGTAGCATGCCAGATATGGTTTCCTGTAAGATTTGCTTACAATTGTCCCTAAAAGTATGAGTAAGTAAATTAAAGAAAGTTTTGGTATCTTTTGTGATAGAAATGCAGTTTCAGGAAACATTTCTCAGGTGAAAGCTGATTTAGAAAAATGCTGAACATAAGCATACAAAAACAAAGTAAAGTATTACTCCAAGAAAAGCAACTTGGGGAGTATCAGGTTTCAGATTGCTGGTGGTACCTTCTTGTATGTTACTGCATTGCAGTGTGGGTTTTTTTTTTTTCATGCAGGTTTCTTTATTCTTTTCAATTTCACATATTATTCCATTCACCCATAAATTATTATCTTTCTCGTTCTGAAATAATCTTTGAATATAGATTTTATTTTATCTTTAAAATATAAAATAGCTGCAAGAGAGAAAGATGATTGCATATTAAATAATTAAATATATTTTTTTAATATTATAATTATCAAAACCATTATATTGCAACTTTAACAATACAATTTACTGAATCGTTAATTATTTAAAATTTTAGTGGAACAAAATATGTTATGTTATCAGTATTTTTCACTAGCAGGGTTCCCTGTAAGAAAGAATATGTAATAATACATTAGCAGGCATATTGTACAATGATGCATCTAACATTCTAGGAAGACTACCATAAGATTCATGTTCCATCTGTCTCTTGTTCTCAGTAATATAAAGTAATGCTCCTGGTTTACTCACAAGGTAGATTATACAAATTCTGAGAGTTCAAGGATATTTCATCATCAAGAGATGGAAAGGAACTGCTAGTAATGTTCTTTGAAAGCACAGAACAAAGTACAACTATAACAGACTCTTTGCAAGTTTACCTTCACCACCAGCCATGCCAGAATATACTGGATTTACTAGAACCTACAACATTTACAAGCACGGTACATTGTGCATCGTCCAAAAAATAGTGACTGCATCATAGATACCATAGATCCAAGCAAGTTGACAAATTGTCTTATGAAAGCAAAATTCAAATCTCTGCATCTAAGCATCTAACATTTTGATTACATTAATTGATATGAAGATAAACTAATTACTAGTCCAACATCATCTTCTGTGTTGTAGGATGGCTGACTTCTGATATACGGAGGACAGGATAAAGACCATATGCAGACTATCACAAAAGCTTTTTAGGAGCTCTCTTCTGGTCTCTTTTATTAGTTCAGATGATGGGAATAGATTTAAGGTGTCCTCAAAAGTTCATTGGTTTATAATACCAGGTAGAAAGAATATTCTTCTACAGAATTTCCTGTTAAGAATTTTACAAGGAAACATTAGTTACAAATCAGGCTGTGGTTTAGAACATCTTAAAATTAAACACGGATAATGTTACCAGTGGTCTATTCGGATTTAACTTAATAATAAACAAAACATTACATGTTTTAGATGCAGCTTCTGTTATCCAGGAGGTTTTCAGACTTAGAAAGAAAAAATAACATATTTATGATCAATAAGCTCCAGTCAATGTACTTCAAGTTATCTTCACGTGGATTAGTTTGAATGTAAATACCTTATAAGACTAATACTACTGCCCAAATACTTTTTGTTCTGGACATTTTCATATATTATTATTCTCTGCCACAGCATTACCACAATGTTCAATAAATAGGCTACAATGCTGTGATTGGTTGGGTGATAAAAACTAATAAAATGATCTTGGTGGGTAATCATGCAGAAGCACATCCAAAACACAAAGAATCTCATTATTTTATAAAGTGCATTTCCACAGGAATTATATATATAAAAAAAGGAGTAAGGATTGGGCACCAGTAATTTTTTGTCCTTTAACATGCATGCTTTGCCACTTGAATGAACTCCCTATTATATTAGTGGAAAGTAAGTAAAAGTAAATGGAGCTGGTCATCTTAGTTCCAAACCTGACTCAGTTTGAGGTAGTGATAGAGGAGATGGTCTGGCCCTATACCTTAGGGCCAGATCTTCTAATCAGATTCACAATTTACAAGTTCATGTATTGCAGCAATAATTTGTTTGTGTTAGCTATGATTAGTGTTGAGGGCAGTGGTTTCACGACATTTGTTACAAGATTGTGATCAGTAAGAATATAATGCCTCTGTTTTTGTAGGTATATTTGTTAGTGTACTATAATCTGTTGCTAACATGTTGCTGATCATAGTTTGTTTATATAGCTTATCTGTCTACAATTTAACAGAGTCTGATTCAGTTTTGACGTAATTTGATATCAACTTATTCAATAATTAAAACAGTCCCATCAAAAATGAGTGCTATGGTATTGGTGGTAAATTAGTTTTTTTATGTATAATTTAAATTCGTGATTTGTCTTTGGTACATGTCACAATTCGGTAAGCCCTTACAGCAATGACTTTATTAGATCCAATCAAAAGACCTAAACCTCTTTCATTTTAGTTGTTAAAGGGACACTGTTATTCACTATAACCATTTAATCTTATTGAACCGGTAATAGTGTCTGAGGTCCCCTGGTGCCATACCTCCATTCATTGTTAAACCATTTTTGAGCAGTTTAAAACTGAATGAGGTTTCTTCTCCACCCAGAGCCCCATCCCCACTGGAGGTATGGCTAATTCAGAGACTCTACACTGCATTAGTCAAACCAATACATGCCAGAAATAGTCAGCTATAATAGGCTGAAAGTGGTTAGCTGACACATTCAGAAAATCACCACCAACCATTGTCTTAGGCTAATGCTTCCTCATTAACTCAACATTCTGCCAAGGGCTCTCATTTAGCATTAAACCATTAAAAATGGTTTAACATTGAATGAATAGCGCCAGGAGAATGCAGACACTATAACCACTTCCATGAGTTGAAGCAGTTACAGTGACCCTTTAAATCAGATAGTAAAAAATAACATTGTCAAAGATGGATCTGTACACAATTTCTACAGTAAATCTTCCTGCCCACGTCCGTTAATTGCCTTTGGGGAGTGAAGCATCCCAGGCTTTTAATTCTGTGTGTATATCTCTGGCATTACAAACCTTACTGGGACTTAAAATCTGCTAAAAGAGCATAGGGTATTTTATAAAACATTTTTTTATTCCAGACACTTGCAATACCATGTCAGTTGCTATTTTCAAAAGATCAATAACTGGTGTATGGATACATAAATCAAAATCCTTCAGATCTGTACCATAAACGGTAAAGGCTTATATTTTCTGCATTTTGATGCTCATTTATTAATTCATAATTGAAAACATCTTTCAATTCTATTAAATTGAACAATAGCTCCTTGATCCAAATACATGAATTAATTCCATTATTTTTGCTAGAAGTGTTGTGTTATGTATTTATTTGATTTATATGAACATCATTGAAAGTAAGAAGATAACACAAAGAATTAAGGGTGGCTTAAGTGGATTAACGCTATCAAATCCTCACCAAGCATTAGAATCTGAGTAAATGGCCAGCTATCCTCTCCTGTATCTTTCAGAAATTGCACAAGACAAGAGTGTTCTCTCTCCCCTTTACTTTTTGAACTAGTCATAGTGACTTTCCCTGTCGCAGAGCAACAGGGGTCGCTAAGATACAGAGTGCGACTGGGCCTTCTGTGTTCAGCCTGTCACCTGGGGCCCATGAGCTGGCCAGCTCCCCTATGCTTACTTAGATGGCATGGGAGGGTTGTACATTGGCAGTGATGGAGCTGTAATTTTCATGCAATTTCTGCACTGCTTCCTCTTACTCTCTGCAGATGCTGCAGTCATCAATTCATTCCTGCCCCGCCATCACTAAAGGGTGCATGAGGAATCAGTAGTGGAAACGCATGAAGATTATAGAGAGTGTATGTCAATGTATGTGTATCTGAGAGTGTGTGTGTATATCAGTGTTTCAGTCAGTGAGAATGTTTGCCTGTTAGTGAAAGTGTGTGTTGGTTAAACAGTGTGTGCCAATGAGTGTGTGTCTGTGTTTGAATGTGGGTTTGTCAGTGAGTATATATCAGTGTATGTGAATCAGTGAGATTGTGTGTCTGTCAGTAAGAATATGTGTGTCTGCCAGTGAAAGTGTGTGTTAGTGAAACTGTGTGTGTGCCAATTAGTGCATGTATGGGTCAGTGAGAGTGTGTACATTACTACAAATCACCATTCATGTGATTTGTGGTAAAATGCATGCATGTGCATACACACGGTATATATATATATACACACGATGTGTATGCGGCTGTATGCATTTTTTATACATATACATAAAATGCATACATATGCATACACGCAGTATATATATATATATATATATATATATATAAGCACACACACACACACACATATATATATATATATATATATATATATTTATTTGTGTTAGGGGCAAAAAGACCGTAAGAAGAGTAAGAGAGTAGTTTAGAATATAAGGGCAAGTCGGTGGGTGGTGTGCCGGAACCGACGATGCGGTAGGGCCTGTAAATAAAAAGAGGGCCCACCCAAGGGTAAAGGGAGAGTAGTTTAGAATATATGGGCAAGTCGGTGGGTGGTGTGCCTGAACTGACGATGCAGTAGGGCCTGTAAATAAAAAAGAGGGCAAAAATAGATTTGTGCAATTTTACTACAGTCAACAATATTCATAAATCGTATCCATTTCTTTAAAGGCATTGTGTATTTCTTGAACTGATTTCGGATAAACCTGCTTGAAACCATAGAAACCGTCCAGACCAGAGTAATGGAAGGGTTAAGGCTTGGTCTTCTTGATTAATGTTCTGACATATTTCATAAATGAGATATATTTTGTGGTTGTGTAATAATTCAGATTAGGGTGGCAAAAGTAAAGCGTAGTAAAGAAATTATAGCAAATGTGCTGTACTAATACTTGGCCAGAGAATACTTAAACAAAGGGGCGTAGATGATCCTGTTTCGTAATTGAAAGGAAAACGGTTGAATGTATACGTAGGGTGGACCATGCATGGGTCAAACATAAAGTGTCAAGCCTCTTGTTGACCCATGTATCGTTAAATAAGCGAGGACACCTTATGTTTTGTGTGCCCCGATAGGAGTGATAAGGCTGAATGATACCTGTCGACTAACCTGTCGTGGTAAACATAGAGACAACGAATGACCACTTACCTGTGACCTGAAATTAGTAATGAGCAGAGAGACTTAGGTGACAGCAATCACTGGGAGACTCTAGGAGTATCCAAACTTGACATACCTTATAACATGGAGGAGGAATATCATGTATGATTGATAATCTGGAATCTGCCATACACGTGAGCCATACAATGACTAAGGTAATGTTGTAAATATATAAGAGACTAAACCAATATATACCTTGCAAAATTGAAGGGTTAATACAGTATCTGACTGTGGAAATGCCGTAGAACAAGATTAATATAAGCAAGTAGGCTAAACCAGGTGGCATGAATATAATTAACAGCATATAAAAAATGAACTTAACCCATTGGTATTGAGACATATGTTAATTTTAATATTGATGAACCTCTTAACAGTATACGAATTGTGAGCCTGTCTTATAGCATAGCAATGATTGATGATGAACATAGCAAGGGTCACGTAGATAAAACCAACATATATATGGAAGAAACAACTGCAAGTAGAATAGGAAGAGTAGCGATATGGGATAACCAGAAATTGTAAGTAACAAGGATCAGTATCAACCAAAATATTTGATGAACAGTATTTACATAGCCAATAAAATTTTGACAGATAAATTTAATAGAATTGTAATTGAGCTAACAAGTGTTTTGGAAGCCAACCATCAGCTGAATATTAGTAGTGAAATTTGCCCTGAATGATCAAAACATAGTTTGTAGAAACAGTAAACTAAGCCATGGTTGGCCAGCCAAAATGGCTTCTATGAGTATGAGGAGAAGTGGCTTTATGTAATGATGACATGTTAGTATAACAATTATGATAATACAACAATGAAACTGATAATCATGGTATCACAACTTGTTTGTATGCAAATTCACTTAAAGATGTAAAACTGCTGGAAAAGTACAGATAGTAGGTCAGAAAGTCAATATATCACATTGGATAACTTGAACTTAATGAAAGACGTATTTAAAATTGACTTATGTAACTTATGCTCGAATGCATATGGAGGACCTAGCGAGGGTCAGCGTAAATATACAAGCCCCTTGGAAAAGTAAGTTTGTTTGTTTTTGTACACCCCATGATTTTAATACATATTACTGTAACAGAAGGAACTTACCTTTACCTCATAGTACCTGCCACATTACTAATTTAAACTTATTATTGTGCGGGCATCACAGATTAACGTGCAAGCTCTTTAAACCTGTATTACAGAATAATAAATAACTGGACAGGTTATATTTCCAAATTCCAGACACAATTCTAATTCTAAGCAGATGCTTCCTTTCTATAAGCCTGTTTTGCGGTACATATTGTAAAAGAATCACCTGGCACCCCGACTTGGTACCTCCGTTAAAGGATGCTCCTAGCGCTTCCTGAGGACTCCAAGCACTCTGGCAGACACCACAATCACCGAACCGATTCAGCATATGAATCTTCTCAAGCCTCTGAATGCTGTAGACCATTGAATAGGAACCATACGAATAGGCTTACACTCCTAGCAGTCAACTGGAACAGCATGCAATCAATCCTTCCCCCAATAATGAGACGACACTTCACTTTGAGGGTAAAACAGGAACTCAGGACTGGCTCATCCAGCCTGGCTTTTATTTCCATCTCACACATACAGGCCACACCCAGGGGGAGGCATAAAATAACCAATCCGAGATATGGTACAACCCACACATCCCCTCCCCTTAGCCTGAGAGATAATCCACTTATTATACAGTTTAAAACATAACTTTTTACACAATATTTATAGCTTCAAAACCATACATCACATTCACACAAAATTACATATCCACAAACAATCCATTCAGGGGAACAACATATTAAAAAATGGCATGGATCAGACCAGGGGTTCAAAAGTTAGTAAAGTATCTTTTAAAACCCCTAGCTTTCCAGGTTTACAGGGCCTTCTCTGTGCTGGAGAAGTAATCCAATTATCTCCCAGCACAGAGACAGACTCCATTAAGCACATGGGGACACAAAGACAGTAAAACACTTTAAAATACATAAATTCACCTTTTACACATAACACACAGACATTTCACCTATCCCCAGATAGCTGGGATCTGCGCGCACAAAACTACCGAATAGCGCGCAGATCCTACTCACACAGTACAATTGCCATGGAGCTAAAGTCTTTCCCATAGTCTTTCATTATATGAATAGGCTCCATGGTATAGCTATCTGGGGTATCACATTCCCATAAGGTCTGGTCCATAGTCCAAAGGCAAGAGGCGAGCAAGCAGCCCCCTCCAAGGACACGTGGCGAGGTCGGTTTCGCCACACATATGTATATATGTGATTAGGTAATTTGGTTACCTAGCTGTTCGTAAAGTATGTGCCGTATAACCATTCTGCTGTGATGCGAGGGATAGTCCAAGAGTAGGACTAGCTATGACATCTTGCATGAAGGTGTATTGGGCCTAGCAGGAGTGCGAGGCAGGCCCAGGTCTCTTCACCTTTTTGTTGTTGTGACATGTATTGAATAACCAAGTAATTAGTGTATACAATTATGACATACTGGCTTACTAGCTAATGCAAAGAGGTGAAATTATTAAACTTGGTTGGTGATGGATGAGGCCCTGATAGATGCCAAGTGACTTTGAGAGGCTCTATCTATGTGTTGGCACAAGGGGATTTCGTGGCCATTGAACGTAGTGGCGGGGTGGCGGCCTCTCGGTGACTTAGCATAAGATAGAATGGGAGTGACAGGTGATGCCCTCTCTATGCTACCATGCAAGGCGACTAGCTATGAGTTGGGCTGATGGGCGTAGTACCTCTGAGTATGAGGATGGGTGTTGGCCTCGCGGGACCACTAACTGAAGGCGTAGAGGCGTACCTAACTAGTGTAGATTTCCCAAAAACCTAAGCACTCTGTAACCTGTAAATTAACATAGTATGAGTAATGTCCTTGATACAATTATCCTATAACCTATGACCCAAACGGACACAAGTGAAAGCAGTAGTCCTAAATGATGAATTTAGTGGTATGATGAAATATACGAGGAGTATATGTGCTGTTAATGAGCTTGGCGGCCGCGTGTTTGTGCTGGAGCCCGACGGCCCCGTATTTGTGCTAGAGCCCGGCGGCCCATGATTGTGCTGGAGCCTGGCGGCCCTGCCCCTGCAATATAATATGCCGCATAATTAAAGTCGTCTAAGCCCCTATGTGGCCAATGACCTGGGACCTCCTTGAGGGTAAAAACAGATTCAAAATAAAACCATAGTCCTGTTTAAAGCAAGAGGGTATACTAAACAGAGTAGCATTAAAGTAAGCAGTGTGGGAAGTCACCAGCAGGCGTTTTAGGATAAGGAGCTGAACTTTAGTAATTAACTAGGATATACACCAAGTCGAGAATTTAACTAAAGTACTATCCCGAACTAGTAATAGCGTTTCATCACTAGTTAAGTGTCCAAGACCGGGACTACCCTGAATATAGAAACATATACAGGAAATAGCATTCCTATATTAGAAATGGAATAGTAGTAAGATAAATGCAAAGAGCATAGAACATACAGTGTTGACCCTGGTGAAGCAGCATGGGAAATTGGCCTGCAGGTGATATTAGGTTAAAGAACCAAGACTTAGTAGAATGAGTATAGGAATACACCAGGTGAGCATTAAAGGCATAATTGAGTGAAATCTTCATACAGAAATCACATTTATCTAAGTGAACATATATGATGAGTCATGTAATGGCTAGTGAAATTGAGGCCCCAAACGAATGAGGGGGACCAGTACGGGAAGGACAATACCTAGCGTTGGGAATATGTACATCCTATAAGAAAACAATGTTACATCACATTCAAGCATAAACCCGGTGTGAAGTAGTATAGAATTGAGGATGTAAGTGATTTATAAAACCGACATTTATTTTAAGGATAGACTTACATCAGAAGAGTGTTTTAGAGGTGTATTTTAAACCTGGAAGCTAAATATTGAAAAACAAACAGCGTGTGTTAGAAGTATGATACATAAACGTGGGGTCACCAGTGGACCCCACTACAAAATAGATTTAACCAAAATCGTTAGGGAGTTTAACCGAACAGCTAGAAACATGAAATGTTTAACAAAAGCAGTATGTGAACCGTTAAGCACATGAGAAATACCTAAACCGTGATGACGCTGTGGGACTGCGACTATGGCACAACAGTTAGGTCAGTATCTTATGGTTTTGGTGAGTGTTTAATTCACTTCACTTGGAGCTGCCGGCCTGGAAGGCTGAATGGTGGATAATCCTGGAAGCAGGGAGCCGTTGACCGGGAGCAAACAGCAAGTACAGGTGAACCACGTAAGTTGCAAAATAGCAACCTGCATGTGACCCTAAAGTAGTCACATGCAAATCACTAGACCACGAACAGTGTGGAGTAAGGTTAGGGTTCCCTTTAAGTAGGGAAAACACATAATTACAGGCCAAACTGCCTAAAATCAGCCAAGCAACACGATCACACTCCTATAATTAGGTTATTTTCATCCACACCCCACATCCTTCCCCTCCTTTTTATATTTCATTTCTTCACCCCTCCAACAGTTTTAACTATGCACTTCTTTAATCCTCCAAATTACAATGAACCTGAATCACAAATCAAGTGCCTTAATAATCCCAGAAAGAGGCATAATTTGCTGTGATGAGCAGGGCTAAAGGGATTTTAATAGTTCCAGAAAATCCCTTTAGTTGACTTAGAAGACTTTTCAATATTACTTTGCTAACTGCTCACAGACTAAATCAAATGGAGTTGTAATCATTAATGAACAGTATGCTCTCTCAGAGATATATATTTGTCCTAGTGAAACCAAGACATATATATATCCATATCTAGGTCTATTATGTTTGCACTTTTGGATCTGCTTCCTTTTGCAAGACTTGCCTAAGAGTAGAGATTGCCATGCAGTACTGCCTTTGGTGATAAGTAAGGGATTTACAAATGCATTGATAACATTACCCCAATATATTATGAGGTTTGCTAAGATATTATGAGGGCTCCACATTTCACAACTAAGGATTTCACCTTCTTTTCTCACCTCAACCATTCGTACTCTTCTATCAAAATTATCTGGTCTCATCAACATCCATAGCTCTCCTTGAAAGATTTTCCATTTGGTACACTATTGTGGTCAGACTGCGCATTTCCATCATCATCCCTCACATAACCCAGTCAAGGGACTGCGTTTTTTGCAAGCTCTTAGCTATTAGACAAGTAGCAACAATGCATGCATCTGTTCACTGCGGTTTTATCTAATATGCACTAATTTTCCCTTCTTTCATTTTTGGAGTGGAGTGTTCATTTAACCCCTTAAGGACCAAACTTCTGGAATAAAAGGGAATCATGACATGTCCCACATGTCATGTGTCCTTAAGGGGTTAAAAGGCATCTCTCCTCAGATTTATGTTTTTCTGTGTTTATTTCTAATAATGGAATGGTTGGTTGCTAAATCCAAAATAATTTAGTCACAGAAAATGTATATTTTCTTAAAATTTTTCTACTGTAAAGGACAAAATACACACAAAATAGACACTGAGGAAACAGTGGACACATAAAATGCAATTTTAAATCTAAAACTAAATACAATCACCTATTTTAGGATTTTGTCACATGAAATGGTCCTACCAAGTGTTGATGGGTGTAGTCAGAGGATTAAATTGTATTTGGATTAAAAGTTACTGCTAAGAAATGAAATATCTTGGACCAAATAGACATAGAGTATATGTGTTCTAAGTATTAGTGGATGTATGCCAGTGGATCTATCTAACTTTAAAAACATTTCCCTGAACTAGTATACAGGTGGTCGGCTTTCTAGATGTTTCCAGTATATCAGGCCACTGATTAATTATGATCCTAATTCAGTTTTAACATAACCTGTCTGTTTAATTCAACAGGATAACTGTGAAGGAAATTAAATGTGTTGACAGGAACTTCAAATGTTACATTTCTCTTTTATGAAAACAAATGATATTTTTTAACCTTTTTTAAGTTTGGAAAATAAGAAAATAGAGAATCGAGAATCAAGAGGAATCCAGATCAAAATTTAGAGCTGTGGAGGACTTAAGACATTTATATACTCTCCTTGTTTGACTTGACTTTCAAAACCAAGTAAAAAAACATAATCCATACAAGAAAACTACATTTAAAATTTCACAAGCCAAGCTCCGAAGTAAAATTCATCATTATCTCTAGAATGTGCTGAGGTCCATATAAAATTATTAGCAAATAAACAACCGAGATGGCCCACAACATGCCCACCTTACACCTTATTACAGTGTTCCTGCATTCTTATAAATGTGCTAAGTCCAAAATAGCACATATATGAATGATAAAAAAAACCTATAAATGTAACTGTGAAAAAGAATTGTACTATAACAACAAATCAAAATAAATACTGGAGAAGCATAACGTTGAAAAATAGTGTAAAATGGACACAGTTCACCTTTTATTAGCGTAATTCATTTTCTTTTCTGTGTGATTAAATAGAGATTAAGCATATTTTTTCCAAATATATGCTCAGCCTTTAATTCTTAAGATCCAAGGAAATCCTGTCATAAAAAACAGCAGCTAAACCTGCCTCTTTCCTTGTCATCATGATTCACTTCTTGCTGACTCTTCGTCCAATCAAATACTTCTCATGAAGAAGCATTGTGAATGTAATGAGCATGTGTGGCACATGCCTCACTCAGCAAATCAATGATTTACTTAGCAAGACTGAAAATGCAAGTTCACAGTACAGAGGCCACTTCTTTAGTGGTTCTTTTAAGAACTTCTCTTACTAATTCAATTGGTTTGTTTGATGAACCATTAGTTATTGTCAGTTGATGTTGCAGGCATCATGCCATCAGGTTAGGAGAGGTATGTCAGATCAGCTGACAAAATATATTTTAGGTTATTAGATCATTTCACAAATATATTTTCAATGACTTTTCAGGACCTTTTTAGGCGTTGAATTCAGTTCTGTTAAACTGAAAATGATTTTTTTTTTAACCCAGCAAGCATGCACCTTTAAACAAATATAAAAACCAAAATAACACAAGTAATATTTTAAAAGTTTGTGATACACATTTATAAACTTGGCCACAGAGGCGGCTCTAGACTTTATGAGGCCTTAGGCGAAACGCAAACATGAGGCCCCACTAACAAAAAAGTGTCACATATACACATTGACGCACTGTCTACCTGTGTATGTGCCTGAGAGTGTGTCTGACAGAGAGTATCCTTGTGTGTGCGAATGTATGTCTCTGTGAGCATGTTTGTGTTTTTGTCTGAGACCCTATGTGTATGGGGTAGCTGATGGTGAGAGGGAGCGGGGGGTGTGATGGTGAGAGGGAGTGGACGGTGATGGTGAAAGGGAGCGGGGGGTTGATGGTAATGTGAGAGGGAGCAGGGGGTGATAGTAATGTGAGAGTGAGAGGGGGTAATGTGAGAGTGGGTAATGTGAGAGTGAGGGGGTTAATGTGAGAGTGAGGGGGTTAATGTGAGAGTGAGAGGGGGTAATGTGAGAGTGAGAGGGGGGTAATGTGAGAGTGAGAGGGGGGTAATGTGAGAGTGAGAGGGGGTAATGTGAGAGTGAGAGGGGGGTAATGTGAGAGTGGGGCGCGTAATGTGAGAGTGGGGGGTAATGTGAGAGTGGGGGGGTAATGTGAGAGTGAGAGGGGGTAATGTGAGAGTGAGAAGGGGGTGATGTGAGAAGGAGGGGGTGATGGTGAGTGGGGAGAAGCTGAGGGTGGTGACGGAGGGTTATGCTGAGGGTGGTGATGCTGAGGGTGGTGGGGGGTAATGCTGAGGGTGGTGAGGGGTGATGCTGAGGGTGGTGATGCTGAGGGGGGTGATGCTGAAGGTGGTGGGGGGAGTGATGCTGAGGGGTGGTGAAGCTGAGGGTGGGGTGAGGCTGAGGGTGGTGGGGGGTGAGGCTGAGGGTGAAGGGGTAATGGTGAGGGTGGTGGGGGTGAGGCTGAGGGTGGGCAGGGGTGAAGCTGAGGGCGGGCAGGGGTGAAGCTGAGGGTGGGCAGGGGTGAAGCTGAGGGTGGGCAGGGGTGAAGCTGAGGGTGGTGGGGGGTGATGGTGGTGGGGTGATGGTGACGGTGGTGGTGGGTGTAGCTGAGGGTGGTGGGGGTGAGGCTGAGGGTGGTGGGGGTGATGGTGGGGAGGGGTGATGGTGAGGGTGGTGAGGGGTGATGGTGGTGGGGGTTAAGCTGAGGGTGGTGGGGGGTGAGGCTGAGGGTGGTGATGGTGGATGATGGTGGTGGGGAATGAGGCTGAGGTTGGTGGGGGGTGATGGTGACGGTGGTGGGGGGGTGAAGCTGATGGTGGTGGTGAGTGTAGCTGAGGGTGGTGGGGGTGAGGCTGAGGGTGGTGGGGGTTATGGTAGGGAGGGGTGATGGTGAGGGTGGTGGGGGTGATGGTGGTGGGTGGTGAGGCTGAGGGTGGTGGGGGGTGAGGCTGAGGGTGGGGAGATGGTGGTGGGGGTGAGGCTGAGGGTGGGGTGATGGTGGTGGGGTGAGGCTGAGGGTGGGGTGATGGTGGTGGGGTGAGGCTGAGGGTGGTGATGGTGGGTGATGGTGGTGGGGAATGAGGCTGAGGTTGGTGGGGGTGATGGTGGTGGGGGGGTGAAGCTGATGGTGGTGGTGGGTGTACCTGAGGGTGGTGGGGGTGATGGTGGTGGGGGTGAGGCTGAGGGTGGTGGGGTTGATGGTGGTGGGGGGTGAAGCTGAGGGTGGTGGGGGGTGATGGTGGTGGGGGGTGAGGCTGAGGGTGGTGGGGGGTGATGGTGAGGGTGGGGGTGAGGCTGATGGTGGTGGGGGGTGAAGCTGAGGGTGGTGGGGGTGATGGTGGTGGGGGGTGAGGCTGAGGGTGGTGGGGGGTGATGGTGAGGGTGGGGGTGAGGCTGATGGTGGTGGGGGGTGAAGCTGAGGGTGGTGGGGGTGATGGTGGTGGGGGTGATGGTGGTGGGGGTGATGGTGGTGGTGAGGCTGAGGGTGGGGTGGTGGGGGTGAGGCTGAGGGTGGTGGGGTTGATGGTGGTGGGGGGTGAAGCTGAGGGTGGTGGGGGTGATGGTGGTGGGGGGTGAGGCTGAGGGTGGTGGGGGGTGATGGTGAGGGTGGGGGTGAGGCTGATGGTGGTGGGGGGTGAAGCTGAGGGTGGTGGGGGTGATGGTGGTGGGGGGTGAGGCTGAGGGTGGTGGGGGTGATGGTTAGGGTGGGGGTGAGGCTGATGGTGGTGGGGGGTGAAGCTGAGGGTGGTGGGGGTGATGGTGGTGGGGGTGAGGCTGAGGGTGGTGAGGGTGATGGTGGTGGTGAGGCTGAGGGTCGGGTGGTGGGGGTGAGGCTGAGGGTGGTGGGGGTGATGGTGGTGGGGGTTGAAGCTGAGGGTGGTGGCGGGTGATGGTGGTGGTGGGGGGGTGAAGCTGAGGGTAGTGGGGGTGATGGTGGTGGGGGTGAGGCTGAGGGTGTTGGGGGTGATGGTGGTGGTGGGGGGTGAAGCTGAGGGTGGTGGGGGGTGATGGTGGTGGTGGGGGGGTGAAGCTGAGGGTGGTGGGGGTGATGGTGGTGGGGGTGAGGCTGAGGGTGGTGAGGGTGATGGTGGTGGTGAGGCTGAGGGTGGGGTGGTGGGGGTGAGGCTGAGGGTGGTGGGGGTGATGGTGGTGGGGGTTGAAGCTGAGGTTGGTGGGGGGGTGATGGTGATGGTGGGGGGTGAAGCTGAGGGTGGTGGCGGGTGATGGTGGTGGTGGGGGGGTGAAGCTGAGGGTAGTGGGGGTGATGGTGGTGGGGGTGAGGCTGAGGGTGTTGGGGGTGATGGTGGTGGTGGGGGGTGAAGCTGAGGGTGGTGGGGGGTGATGGTGGTGGTGGGGGGGTGAAGCTGAGGATGGGGGGGGGGATGGTGGTGGGGGTGAGGCTGAGGGTGGTGGGGGTGATGGTGGTGGGGGGTGAAGCTAAGGGTGGTGGGGGTGATGGTGGTAGGGGGTGAAGCTAAGGGTGGTGGGGGTGATGGTGGTGGGTGAGCCTACCTTTCCCTGGTGGTCCAGTGGGCTCCCTGGTGGTCCGGTGGCCCCTGCTCCCGGTCTGCAGCTCCACAGAGCTGCAGACCGTGTAATCTCGCGAGATTCAGAGCGTTGCCGTGATAACCCGTGGCAACGCTCTGATTGGCTAATTCTCGCGAGTCACATGGTCTGCAGCTCTGCACACTGCGGAGCTGCAGACCAGTGTCTGCGGTGGCCGGCCTGGCAGCAAGGAGGGGCCTCGCACCCGGCGGCATACTGGGCAAGCCGCCGGGCCCCCTCCTGGTGTCAGGTCCTCGGTCACTGACCGAGGACCTGACACACTCTGCTAACAGGCGGTTTAGGCGGCCGCGAGGCCCCCGCCAGCGCGAGGCCTTAGGCGGCCACCTAAACCGCCTAATTAGAGAGCCGCCTCTGCTTGGCCATATTGCATTAGTGGGCACGCCTCTCAGCTACGGGAGCTTCTTCAGCCTCACCCTCTTGTCCCTCTTTCCAACTCATCTCAGTTTCACAGCAGTCCACTAATAACAGAAACAATGTATCTTTGTGCAGCAGCAGGAGAGAGAAACCCAACACCAGAACATAGTATGATCACATTGATCAAATTTGAGCATTTAATGTAAGTCATAGGGACTTTTTCACTTACCCAGTAATGGTAAAAGTGTTGAAATAAATCATAATGTCAGGATTGTGATCTCTTAACATTGTTAATGGCTCATCAACAGCATTGATGTGTTGATAATATCAAATTATACATTGTAATATGCACACCAAACTAGCTGAACTAGTAAAAAAAAATATATATATATATATATTTTTATTTCACAACAAACCACTGGAGTCTAGTAAAGAAACCCAAACACTTGAAAGACTAAAGGAATAAACCCAGAATTTGCACTTTGTTAAAATATAACAGCTTCAAAGTCTGGCAAACGCATTCTGTGACCTTTTCTTTCTTGCATCAGTTTATATTTTATGGTTCATAACAGAACTCACACATATTTAATGCAGAGATGAGTTCAAGTATTTTAAACATAATATATTGCCAGATAGTGGGTAAATGTGATCTTAGTATTTATTCTTATGGTATTTTACACATAGAGGTAACTTCTAGAACAAAAACTGTGCACTATTGTGATTTATACTCACGTGTGGTTGGTTGAGCAACCTGTATCATATGTTTCTTCGAATTGCAAAATATTTGTTTCAAGATTCTTAATATCAGTAGTATTACACTTACTAATGTGCATAGTCTTGGGGATCCTCATTAAATGACTTCATTAGTAAAACATTGTAAACAAGGGTAAATCATCTGGATGCTATTTCAGAAAGCAAAACATAATTGGTGTTTTAGTAAATAGTAACGCTCAAAATATTTGTACCGTAATAGAATATCTGTAGAAATGGTTGTAATCACTGCAAGGTTTTCTAGCAACGAGTGTGTTTTATCATCAGTATAGAACACATCATTCAAGTAACTCTGGGCATTGCCACAACATTGAATTGCTAATTTCTAGTACTGAATTTGTGTAAAAATAAATAATGTTTTTCGTAGCGCCACCTTTTTTTTTTATTACATATTAAAATATATATTGTATATTTGAACTTTACCATATTAAACTATTGTGAGTATAACCTAATTGTTTTTTTTTTTTTAATATTGTCACATTTAGACATAATACAGAAAACTGCAATTTAATTGAAAAGGACTTTACAAATCAGGTGGAGCATAAACAGTAGAGACTATTTCTCATGCTAAACACTAATTGCATTTAATAAGCTGACAATCGCCTGACACTTTGTAAACCTATGTAACAGTAAAACTTTTTAAGCCATTCTACATCAAATCTAATTATATTTGACAATGCAGATTTCATACCAATGACTCCAATTATTTAACTATGTGGTACATATTTCACCTTTTGTTTTCAAAAGGCATGCTGTTGTGGGAATATAAAGTACTTATTAAATGCCCATCATATTCAAATAACTAAATCAAACAGAAGAACCCCAATTAAAATAATACTTTATTATTTAAATATTGTAAATTAGCTGTGCTCAGGGAAAACTTAGCGTTACAGTTACAATCAATTCTTTCAGATAATATTTTCTGGAAATATTGGAATTAGAGTACTGATCCTATTTTTGGATTATTATTTTTTTTTATCACTGTTGCTATGCAGCTAGTTTCTATGGAACATTTTATTCTACTTTGTGCTTTGGTATACAAGCTGTCCAATTAATATTAAAATTCTAACAGTTGCAGTCCATTCATTGAATAGCAAGTGACTTGTGCCAACAAACTTGGAATATTAATACTAAAAATAGGTTGCATAATCGTCACAACTTACTTTTTATAGCTTAAATAATTATAAATTATGTTTAATTGTTTATGTCCAACATCTATAATGGTTATTACAAGTGGACCAAAATAGCTGCAATTGGAAAAATATCCAAAAAAAAATTCTGTAACAATGATATATGATTATTGTTTAATTGTAAACAGAAATTTTAACAAATGCAATGCCCTGTAATGTACAGTTGCACTGTGTATCTGTACATCCCAGACTTGTGCACAGCAAGAAAATTTGGCTCTGCCAAATCATTTTTCATTAAATTAGGCAATTTTGGGGGATGCCCGATAGTGATGTACCGAACTGTTCGCTGGCGAATAGTTCCCGGCGAACATAGTGTGTTCGCGTTCGCCACGGCGGGTGAACACATGCTCGGTTCGATCCGCCCCCTATTTGTCATCATTGACTAAACTTTAACCCTGTGCCTCACAGTCAGCAGACACATTCCAGCCAATCAGCAGCAGACCCTCCCTTCCAGACCCTCCCACCTCCTGTACAGCATCCATTTTAGATTCATTCTGAAGCTACATTCTTAGATAGAGGAGGGAAAGTGTAGCTGCTGCTCATTTGATAGTAAATGTATAGCTAGGCTAGTGTATTCAGTGTCCACTACAGTTCTGAATGACTCATCTGATCTCTGCTGTAAGGACAGCACCCCAAAAAGCCCTTTTTAGGGCTAGAACATCTGCTTTTTTTTTTTTTGTGTAATCTAATTGCAGTTGCCTGCCTGCCTGCCTGCCTGCCAGCTTCTGTGTCAGGCTCACAGTGGATACTGTGCCCACTTGTGGATACTGTGCCCAGTGCCACCACTCATATCTGGTGTCACAATAACTTGCATTCAAATTTTTTTTCACTATAATAGATTAATTAGCAGTTAGTTGTCTGCAAGCGTCTGTGTGTCAGGCCAACAGCGGGTACTGTGCCAACTTGCCTAGTGCCACCACTCATATCTGGTGTCACAATAGCTTGCATTTAAAAACAAAAAATGTGTTTTCACTGTAATAGATTAATTAGCAGTTAGTTGTCTGCAAGCGTCTGTGTATCAGGCCAACAGCGTGTACTCTGCCAGTGTGCACAGTGCCACTCATATCTGATGGCACAATAGCATGCATTTAAAAACCCACAAACTTTTTTTCACTGTAATAGATTGAATAGCAGTTAATTGTCTGCAAGCGTCTGTGTGTCAGGCTCACAGTGGATACTGTGCCCACTTGCCCAGTGCCACCACTCATATCTGGTGTCACAATAGCTTGCATTTAAAACATTTTTTTTTTCACTGTAATAGATTAATTAGCAGTTAGTTGTCTGTAAGCGTCTGTGTGGCAGGCCAACAGCATGTACTCTGCCAGTGTGCACAGTGCCACTCATATCTGGTGGCACAATAGCGTACATTTAAAAACAAAAAACTTTTTTCACTGTTATAGATTGAATAGCAATTAGTTGTCTGCAAGCGTCTGTGTGTCAGGCCAACAGCGTGTACTCTGCCAGTGCACAGTGCCACTCATATCTGGTGGCACAATAGCGTGCATTTAAAAACCCAAAAACTTTTTTCACTGTTATAGATTGAATAGCAGTTACTTGTCTTCAAGCGGGTGTGTCAGGCCAACAGCGTGTACTCTGCCAACCTCTGCCAGTGCACATTGCCACTCATATCTGGTGTCACAATAGCGTGCATTTAAAAACAAAAAAACTTTTTTCACTGTTATAGATTGAATAGCAGTTAGTTGTATGCAAGCGTCTGTGTGTGAGGCCAACAGCGTGTACTCTGCCAACCTCTGCCAGTGCACATTGCCACTCATATCTGGTGTCACAATAGCGTGCATTTAAAACCCAAAAACTTTTTTCACTGTTATAGATTGAATAGAAGTTACTTGTCTTCAAGCGGGTGTGTCAGGCCTACAGCGTGTACTCTGCCAACCTCTGCACAGTGCCACTCATATCTGGTCTCACAGTAGCTTGCACGCATAGTACCACTAATCAAAAAAAAATGACAGGCAGAGGCAGGCCACCCAGCAGGGGCCATCGTGGTCGTGGTGCTGTGATTCCCTTTTGCCCTACAATAATGCCCAGTTTTCAGAGGCCACGTACCCTGAACTTGAAAAGTTCTGAGGACATAGTTGACTGGCTAACACAGGACACCCAATCTTCTACAGCTTCCGCTCGGAACCTTGACGCACCATCCTCCTCCAGCTTAGCTTCAGGCACCTCTCAAGATACCACCGCCTGCCGCCTGCCGCCACCACCAACACTAGCACCACAGCCGCTTCCCTTGGTATGTCAGAGGAGTTATTTACACATCCGTTTCAAGAAATGTGTGATGCGCAACCATTATTGCCAGAGGATGCAGATAACAGGGATATGTCTCAGGCAGGCAGCATTACACACATGGACGTATGGTGTGATGATGATAATGATGTTATACCCGCTGCTGCTTCGTTTGCTGAGTTGTCAGATACAAGTGAAGCGGTTGATGATGACGATGCGTCCATGGATGTCATGTGGGGTCTTGCCGCTCGGCAAGAAGAAGAACAGGGCGAAAGTTCAGATCGGGAGACAGAGAGGAGGAGGAGGAGACGAGTTGGAAGCAGGGGGAGGTCATCGCAAGGAGCTAGTGGCACAGTCAGACAGCATGCATCGGCACCCGGGGACAGCCCGACAGCACGCCAATCAACGCATGCTGTGACCACCAGACTGCCGTCATTGCAGAGCTCAGCAGTGTGACATTTTTTTTGTGTGTCTGCCTCTGACAACAGCGATGCCATTTGCAACCTGTGCCAAAAGAAACTGAGTCGTGGGAAGTCAAACACCCACCTAGGTACAACTGCTTTGCGTAGGCACATGATCGCACATCACAAACGCCTATGGGATCAACATATGAGTACAAGCAGCACACAAACTCAAAGCCGCCATCCTCCTCCTGGTCCAGCATCTTCAGCCACGTCAACCACTGCTGTCCTCCTTGCCCACTCTCAACCATCCGCCACTCCGTCTCTTGCCTTGAGCAGTTCCCGCTCATCTGCCCACAGTCAGGTGTCTGTCAAGGACATGTTTGAGCGTAAGAAGCCAATGTCAGAAAGTCACCTCCTTGCCCAGCTGGCTTGTCTGAACTATTAGCCCACCAGCTTTTACCATACAAGCTGGTGGAGTCTGAGGCGTTCAGAACATTTGTGGCTATTGGGATACCGCAGTGGAAGGTACCCGGACGAAATTTCTTTGCACAAAAGGCAATCCCCAACCTGTACTCGATTGTGCAAAAGGAAGTAATGGCATGTCTGGCACACAGTGTTGGGGCAAGGGTCCATCTGACCACTGATACCTGGTCTGCAAAGCATGGTCAGGGCAGGTATATCACCTACACTGCGCATTGGGTAAACCTGCTGACGGTTGCCAAGCATGGAGTGCGTGGCTCTGCCGAGGAGTTGGTGACACCGCCACGACTTGCAGGCAGGCCTGCTGCCACCTCCTCTACTCCTCCTACTCCATCCTCTTCCATAACCTCCTCGGCTGAGTCCTCTTCTGCTGCTGTGTCTTGCTCCACATCAACGGCACCCCCCCAGCTCCCCAGGTACTATTCCACATCCCGGATATGGCAGTGTCACACCGTCTTGGGTTTAACTTGCTTGAAAGCAGAGAGTCACACCGGACAAGCACTCCTGTCTGCCCTGAACGCACAGGTGGAAAAGTGGCTGACTCCGCAGCAACTAGATATCGGCAAAGTGGTTTGTGACCACGGAACAAATTTGCTGGCGGCATTGAAGTTGGGCAAGTTGACACATGCCGTGCATGGCACGCGTGTAATCTGATCGTACAACGCTTTGTGCATAAGTACACAGGCTTACAGAACATCCTGAAGCAGGCCAGGAAGGTGTGTGGCCATTTCAGGCATTCCTACACGGCCATGGCGCACTTTGCAGATATCCAGCGGCGAAACAACATGCCAGTGAGGCGCTTGATTTGCGACAGCCCGACACGTTGGAATTCAACACTCCTAATGTTCAACCACCTGCTCCAACAAGAAAAATCTGTTAATGAATATTTGTATGACCGGGGTGCTAGGACAGCCTCTGGGGAGCTGGGAATTTTTTTGCCACGTTACTGGATGCTCATGCTCAATGCCTGTAGGCTCATGCGTCCTTTTGAGGAGGTGACAAACCTAGTCAGTCGCACCGAAGGCACCATCAGCGACATCATACCATTTGTTTTCTTCCTGGAGCGTGCCCTGCGAAGAGTGCTGGATCAGGCCGTAGATGAGCGTGAAGACGAAGAGTTGTGGTCACCATCACCACCAGAAACAGCCTTATCAGCATCGCTTGCTGGACCTGCGGCAACGCTGGAAGAGGATTGTGAGGAAGAGGAGTCAGAAGAGGAATGTGGCTTTGAGGAGGAGGAGGAAGACCAACCACAACAGGCATCCCAGGGTGCTCGTTGTCACCCATCTGGTACCCGTGGTGTTGTACTGGCGGAAGGAACATACCTTCATTGAGATCACTGAGGAGGAGGAATGGGAAATGAGTAGCTCGGCATCCAGCCTTGTGCAAATGGGGTCTTTCATGCTGTCGTGCCTGTTGAGGGACCCTCGTATAAAAAGGCTGAAGGAGAACGACCTGTACTGGGTGTCCACGCTACTAGACCCCCGGTATAAGCAGAAAGTGGCTGAAATGTTACCAAATTACAACAAGTCGGAAAGGATGCAGCATTTGCTAAATAAATTAAAAAGTATGCTTTACACAGCGTATAAGGGTGATGTCACAGCACAACGGGAATCTAACAGGGGAAGAGGTGAAAGTAATCTTCCTCCTGCCACGACCACGACGGCAAGGACAGGACGCATTAAAGACGTGTTGTTGATGGAGGACATGCAGAGCTTTTTAAGTCCTACGCATCGCCACAGCCCTTCGGGATCCACCCTCAGAGAACGACTTGACCGACAGATAGCAGACTACCTCGCTTTAACTGCAGATATTGACACTCTGAGGAGCGATGAACCCCTTGACTACTGGGTGTGCAGGCTTGACCTGTTGCCTGAGCTATCCCAAGTTGCGATAGAACTTCTGGCCTGCCCCGCTTCAAGTGTCCTGTCAGAAAGGACCTTCAGTGCAGCAGGAGGTATTGTCACTGAGAAGAGAAGTCGCCTAGGTCAAAAAAGTCTAGATTACCTCACCTTTATTAAGATGAATGAGGGATAGATCCCAAAGGGACTGACAGTGGGCGATACATTCGACTAAAAAAGGCCTGATGAGATGAGCTGCCTTGGGCTAAAAATGGTGACCCTATGTAGGAGGAACAGTCCCTATTCTGCTTTGTGTCTGTGTGTATAAGGGTCCCTGAGGACATGTGTCAATCCATATCTGCCAAGTGACCCTATGTAGGGGGAACTGTCCCTATTCTGCTCTGTGTCAGTGTGTATCAGGGTCTCTGAGGACAGGTGTCAATCCATATCTGCCAAGTGACACTATGTAGGAGGAACAGTCCCTTTTCTGCTCTGTGTCAGTGTGTATCAGGGTCTCTGAGGACAGGTGTCAATCCATATCTGCCAAGTGACCCTATGTAGGGGGAACAGTCCCTATTCTGCTCTGTGTCAGTGTGTATCAGGGTCTCTGAGGACAGATTTCAATTAATATCTGCCAAGTGACCCTATGTAGGAGGAACAGTCCCTATTCTACTCTGTGTCAGTGTGTATCAGGGTCCCTGAGTACAGGTGTCAATCCATATCTGCCAAGTGACCCTATGTAGGGGGAACAGTCCCTATTCTGCTCTGTGTCAGTGTGTATCAGGGATCCTTAGGATAGGTGTCATTCCATATCTGCCAAGTGACCCTATGTAGGAGGAACAGTCCCTATTCTGCTCTGTGTCATTGTGTATCAGGGTCCCTGAGGACAGGTGTCAATCCATATCTGCCAAGTGACCCTATGTAGGGGGAACAGTCCCTTTTCTGCTCTGTGTCAGTGTGTATCAGGAATCCTGGTGTCAATCCATATCTGCCAAGTGACCCTATGTAGAGGGAACAGTCCCTATTCTGCTCTGTATCAGTGTGTATAAGGGTCCCTGAGGACAGGTGTCAATCCGTATCTGCCAAGTGATCCTATGTAGGGGGAACAATCCATATTCTGCTCTGTGTCAGTGTGTATCAGGTTCCCTGAGGACAGGTGTCAATACATATCTGCCATGTGACACTATGTAGGGGGAACAGTCCCTATTCCGCTCTGTGTCAGTGTGTATCAGGGTCCCTGAGGACAGGTGTCAATCCATATCTGCCAAGTGACCCTATGTAGGGGGAACAGTCCCTATTCTGCTCTGTGTCATTGTGTATCAGGGTCCCTGAGGACAGGTGTCAATCGATATCTGCCAAGTGACCCTATGTAGGGGGAAGAGTCCCTTTTCTGCTCTGTGTCAGTGTGTATCAGGGTCTCTGAGGACAGGTTTCAATCCATATGTCAAGGTGTCAATATGTCATATGTCAGATGTCAATCCATATCCATTGTGATTAAGGAATGTTAGGTGATTTATGCCCTTTATGGATAAAAACCAGACTCTGCATCAACTGTGTAATTTTCCGTGGGAGTTTTGCCATGGATCCCCCTCCGGCATGCCACAGTCCATGTGTTAGTCCCCTTGAAACCACTTTTCCATCACTATTGTGCCCAGAAAGAGCCCCTGTGGGTTTTAAAATTCGCCTGCCATTGAAGTCTATGGCAGTTCGCCCGGTTCGCCGGTTTGCGAACGTTTGCGGACAGGTGTCAATCCGTATCTGCCAAGTGATCCTATGTAGGGGGAACAATCCATATTCTGCTCTGTGTCAGTGTGTATCAGGCTCCCTGAGGACAGGTGTCAATACATATCTGCCAAGTGACCCTATGTAGGGGGAACAGTCCCTATTCTGCTCTGTGTCATTGTGTATCAGGGTCCCTGAGGACAGGTGTCAATCGATATCTGCCAAGTGACCCTATGTAGGGGGAAGAGTCCCTTTTCTGCTCTGTGTCAGTGTGTATCAGGGTCTCTGAGGACAGGTTTCAATCCATATGTCAAGGTGTCAATATGTCATATGTCAGGTGTCAATCCATATCCATTGTGATTAAGGAATGTTAGGTGATTTATGCCCTTTAAGGATAAAAACCAGACTCTGCATCAACTGTGTAATTTTCCGTGGGAGTTTTGCCATGGATCCCCCTCCGGCATGCCACAGTCCATGTGTTAGTCCCCTTGAAACCACTTTTCCATCACTATTGTGGCCAGAAAGAGTCCCTGTGGGTTTTAAAATTCGCCTGCCATTGAAGTCTATGGCAGTTTGCCCGGTTCGCCGGTTTGCGAACGTTTGCGGAAGTTCGCGTTTGCCATTCGCGAACCGAAAATTTTATGTTCTCGACATCACTAATGCCCGAATTTTAGCTTAATGCTGGTTCGGCTTGGCAGAAGTTTGGTAAACTGATTCGGCAACTGAATCAGACAAACCAAAAAGATACGAAAATGGGCCAATTAGTGTACTGAAAAATGTATACATAAAATTATGTCCAAATTTTGTCAGTACACTTTATAGTAGAATTATATATATATATGCTGTTTTATTTATTTTTCCCTCTAGAGCTAAGTTCAGATTCTTCTTCTTAGATCAAGTCCTATGTGTGAGACCACTATTAAGCTTACGTTTATGTGCTAGTTATAATAAATGTTATACTTTTGTGTTTAAAACCAAGAGATCTTGCTAGTGAAGAGATTAATATATTGTACACTCTTTAAGTTACTCTGTCAGTGTTTTTTATTGTTTTGGCACTTCTTAATAGGTTGACAGAAGTTGACAAATTGTAGCGCTTTAGTCAAGCTCCACATCCTTTGTCAACTTTTGTCACTGCCATTGTCATTGTCATTGCCAAGTTCTCACTTATCTTCTTTCATCATTACATCACTTCTGGCAGCATTGTGTCATGAACTGCCTGTGTTGAATCTAGGTGTTGAATCTAGAGCATGCCTGTGCTTTTACATGAACACCATTGGAAATGAAGAGGCAGCGATTTCTGCTGGCCACCATCTTGGAAATGCTAAGTCGGCAGCACCTTGATAGAAGACCTGATGGAAGTTGCACATAAAAAAAAAATATATAAGCAGTACCAGTTTTAAGGCTATGAAATATTGGGGAGAATGGCTAGAGGTAGGGATACATGAAAAGACAGGAACGTGGGATTTTGGTGACAGAGCTGCTTTAAACAATCTCCCCAAGTAAGTTGTTAAATGTCAAACTTTACAACAATGTTTGAAGCATGATTTAAAAATGTATTCATGAGGCATACATCATGGGAAAAAAAACGATAGCTTGAAAATCAGCGTTCTTAACCCCTTAAGGACACATGACGTGTGTGACACGTCATGATTCCCTTTTATTCCAGAAGTTTGGTCCTTAAGGGGTTAAATACTGTATGCCGAAATACTGAACTGTATGGTGGGCAGGAGAACAGGTAGTGGATTTATAGAGAATATTTTAAGCAGTTTTTCAATATTCTGAAAAATGACTCTTTCAGACTGACTTCCTTCAGTCTTATTAAACAGCAATGGGGAGCACATTCTGCTATTGATTCTGATAACTGCTGTTATTTCTTTTCAATGCATGTGTCTAGAACATAAATTTGATGTCAAATTATCAGTATATTTACCGATTGTAATTTGTGCTTTTTATGATGCTTTCATTCCAAGCATTGTAAAACAAATTGTTTTCCTTTTTGAGCTTGGAAATCAACTTGGCAGAAAATAAATCTGAACTTAGAAATCTGATCAATACAAGTTAAAGCCCATTGATCATGTTTTATACACCTTTGGCAGTACGCTTGTTGTTCTATTAATGGCTTGATTTTGTGATGCTAGCAACATTGTTCTATTGCAATTTAAAACTGGTAAAACATGTCCTAACATTTTAGCATCCCATTCATACTCATACTCTAATGCTGTTTATTTAAGCATTTAAACTATAGATCATTAGAATCTCTCCCAACTGTATAAATTATGTTACACTGATGTTTATATGTTAGTTTAGAATGTAAAGTTCATGCCGACATTTATCCAGCTTGGATGCTAATCTCCACACATATGTAGTACGTATGTAGTTAAAGCAATCTTTTGACAAATACTATCTGAAACAAGTATCTAGTGTGTTTTGTTACATATTTAATTACCTGGATGGGAAACTTTTCCCTATGGATTTATACTTTCAATTGTATTACAACCCTCTCCACACAGTTTTAATTTTTTTATTTTCACAGAGTTACCATCCATTTAGCTCATGTTATTATGCTATAATAGGCTAGCACAATAAAGGCCCCAGCATATTTATCTTTAGAGGTAATGGGGTAGGTATTTCACTATATACATTTTTGGGGATTTTGATATGTGATCCCCCCTTTATTTAGGACTGTATATACTTTAGTTACTTTGTACTTGTTAGCACTTACCATTCATACATTTCCAGGTCACACTTACCCACATCTAGTGGGCTAAGTGGGTATTGTGCACATATTTTGAGTTTAATCTAGGGTTAAGCCCTCAGGGCACCCTTAGAGTGTTCAACTGGTATACAGGTCTCAGGGACTTTTTCCTTATTTTCTTGTGGTAGTATGTAACTATGTACCAATAGGTTGGTGAGGGCCCTGCTCAAACAAGCTTACATCAGTACTCCTTTTCATTAAAACAAAAACCTTGTTTTTTGGTTGTTGCTTGGTTTAAAATAAAATGATAATATTTCATACTGAAAAGGAGTCCCTTATCATGTTGTAAGAGCTTTAAAATGTGTGTCACTCACTATTTTATACTGAAGAGGAGTCCCTTATCGTGTTGAGAGAGCTTTAAAATGTGTGTCACATGAAGAAAGCTAACATCAAATGCTGGAGATAACCCACAATTCTATATTAAATATGGATGTGATGGTATGAATTTAGAAATACTCTGTAGGTGGACAATCAGTTGACCTGCCTAACAGTTTTTTTTTCTCCTATCATGTGGGATAGTGGAGTTATTAAATGAAACAGGTACCCCCCCCCCTCCTTGACCCCCAATAAACAGTATAGAGCACCTTCCTTTTTTTTTCCTTCTCATAAGTGCATGGGATAATTATGGGCACTTTGATTTCACTGAATGCCTGAAATGGTATTTGGTTTCAAATTTGGGGCTTTTCTACTGATGTAATCTGGACACAGGTTGACCAGCAGGCTCACCTTGACTTTAATAAAAACCAAAACTGGAGTTGAACTGCCTGCAGTAAACAACAGAATCACATTTTAATCCTCTTAGATTACTTTATCAGAATTATGCAATTTGGCTGCAGAGTAATTTTATTGAAATTACCTTTTTAATAAATGTAACATTATTAGTACAACTCCAAAAATACTAACATGGTGTCCATAATCTCTTTATTTGGCTTGTGCGAAAGCAAATAAATAAACAGGTATTGGAAGTTTATTTTGAATGCGGAGCTTAAAATAGTAATTTTACCATTCTTCGTGGCAGTCAAGTTCTGATGGAATGCAGGTCTATCAGTTATTGTCCCTTAGTTTGCTAGAGATGAAGATCAGAAAAATATTGCAACAAAAGAACACATGCATGGCAGTTGATTACAATCTTAGTACTTGGACATTGATTTATTTTGGAAAAAGGGTAAAGGTGAATAGGCTTCAAATGCAGACGGCAGAGTAAGTAATGAGATATAAATAACCCACTTCTCATGTTTGTTAAAAACAAATTGACATTGCCAAGGTAAGTCGTATATTTAATGCAGGCATAGTGGTCTTCCAGTGGAATGCAATTGTTGGTGCTTCTGTGGTGATGATTTCCTGCTGTGACCCAAGGGAAATTGAAAAATCCTGCAGATGCTGGGAGAATTTGTAAATAAGATCAATAGCTTTAGGCTATTTATTTTTGAGAATCACATTTTCTTATCACTCTTATATACTTGGCATGTCTATTTTAAAATTTAACTAGAACCCCATTTCTTTTACTCACCTATTATGAAATGTTATAGGTACATTTTTATTAAATGTGTGCATAATTTATTGTACAAATTGTGTTTAATCACAGGTATAATTTATTTTCTCTGATCTTTGCATATTTTATGTCCAGGTTGAATTTCAAGAATGACTTTGAACAAAGTTAATTGTTTTTGGCAAGTTTATCCTTAGAAATTCACATTGCTATTTTACTAGATCAAGGATTACACTAAACCACTAAAAACAAAGAAATACACATGTGCATACACACACACAGACACATACACACACACTTATGGAGATGAATTATGAGAAAAAACACATAAGGGCACTGAATAGGTTTATAGGGCTTTATTGTAACAGTCATAACAGTACATTAAGGAACACTGTCAGGGCTATTCAGTAAAATAAGAATTCAAAGTAATTTCTAAGTGAATTTAAAATTTAAGGTCAGAATAGCCAAATCAGAAATTTTCTGTAAGTCAGCTATGCTTTCAGTTTGGCTACTCTGGCTTTAAATTTAAAATTAAATTTGAATTAACTTGAATTCTAATTTTAGTAAATAACCCAGTGTGGGTGCTGGCAGAGTGTGGAATGCTGCATTGAGTAAAAGTGGCTACTAAACAGTAGAAACAATCAGCACCATCTAAAATAGGGCTGAGAAACCAGCATGAGTTTCTATATGAAAAAAACCAAGACGTCATAGTCATAAATGTTTTATTCTGTAGCAAAATTGAAGAGAGAACTGCTGAGATTTGTGGATGACATCACAGTATTTTCCTCGGTATCCTGCACGACCACAGATATAGACACTTCCCACCTTTTAAGGCAGTAACGGCCACCTATCTACTTTTAGTATCAATCTCTTAACCCTCTGCAACAACATCACATTTACACAATCCTCATCTACAGAGCTTAGTATGGAGCCTCATACATTCCTGATAGGTGAATAACGTCTGGCATATGTTATTATATATTCAAGTGTTATTGTCAGGATCGATGATGTGTTGGACACAGGTCTTTAGTTAGCTCTGTTTGAACTCCAAGGTAAAAGAAATATATTTATAAAACATAATCATCATTACAGTAATGCTTTAATGTAGGTATCTAGAAGATACGTTTAATCATTTACAATTACATTATCTATAAAATTACAAACGGTTTCATTGAAGGACATGTTGTGTGGTTTGTGAGACTAATATTTCATAGAGAGATTATACATTTTCCATGAAATATTCTCAAGAGGCCACTTTTGTAATCATTGCATGTTTGTCATTCACATGTGAAATGTTCCTGAATTACCCAGTTATAATTTTTTATATAGCTCATTCCTCAATTTCCTCAACAGCAGACAGGATAGGTCCATGACCAAACTGTCTCTCAAAATGCATGTGTCCACAGCAATGTTCTATGGAATGCTACATGCTATGATATAGGATCACACCATACTGAGGTGTATTGAAGAACTCCCTCAGTGGGATCAAGATACCCCAATATGAATTTGAATAGGTTAAAGGTTTATATAAGTAGGCTATAAGTAGGCTTATAGTTCTTCCAAACAGTTGACTGCCTTAAGATGTATGAAACTGGTGAAATCATTTTGTATCATAAGTCATTTGGCATTTGATGGATTGGTACTGTTTTAGAAGACTGGAGACATATTCCCTGTATCTTAGAGCAATTTAGTTGTGCAATTAGAGTGCAGACCCTCCCTATTAATTCATTAATACCCTTCGTCCCACCGTTACATTAAATGAAATTAAATTTAATTACTCACTAATTTATTTCCTAACCCTCTGCTGTTGGCCATGGTTGAAGCATAATAAAAGGGTTACAGACAGGTCCTTCCATTTTATTTAATTACCATCCCCACCACACTACTAACAGGATGGGGTTGTTAACTCTTTAGCAGCAATAGGATGCTCAGCTGTTTAGATGTAAAATCTATTCTCCGATGGCACGACACTCAGGGGGAAATGGGAGGACACGTTTCTTGTGACAGTAATAAATAGTCATTTTGACCCCTATATTGATTTATTTAGAACAAATCAATGGATAGCTAGCACCAGCATGCTAGCTATCATATTTCACGGCCTCACACCACTACTTGAGGTACAAAGAGAAAGGACTTTATCTCATAAAGGGTTATTTACTAAAGTGAGAATTCAAGGTGAATTAAGAGTCAATTTCAACTTTAAGGCCAGATTAGCTGAACTGAAAGCATTGTTGACTTAGAGAATTGTTCCATTTCAGCCATTATGACCTTAAATTTGAAGTTCACTTGAATTCAACTTTAATTCTCACATTAGTGAATAATGCTGAAAATCTTTGTTGGTTAAAATAGATCTGGGACCTTTTGGGTGACAAAAGTTAATGCTGAATTCTGATTTAATACAATTTTACAAATATGATAAAATATAAAGTGACACTGTAGGCACTTCAACAACTTCCTCTTATTGAAATTGTTATAGTACCTGCAGTCCTGCCCTTCAAAACCCAATATTAAAGTAAATAGAAGGCTTTGGAGTAATGCTTCCAAACACTCTGCGTATGAGCGCTGGGAATCTTTCTTTCCAACTCTCCTACCGTAGCATACTGTGATGGGATACACCCATGCATAGTGTCCTCAGGGTCAGCCATAGAGAATCATTGAGTACAAAGGATTCTCTGTAGAGGAATTGTAGGTGAATCATGGCAAGTGCCACGCATGCACCTACTTTCCCCAATGATCCTCTATGAGGAGCATTGGACTGGCATGGCATGCCTTTACAATGACGCAACCTGAGGAGGAGGTTGCAGCAGTGCCAAGGAAGACTCAGCCTTAGAAAAAAAGGCTGAGTGATTTGCTTATACATGTTTTTTTTGTTTTTATTTTTGTGGAAAGATGGTGGGGGCAAAATGACATAATGACTAGAGCATTATGAATACAGCTATCTATTCCTAACATTACAGTGTTCCTTTAAGGACTGATGTTGTTCAGTGTTGTCATAACAATCCTTTCCTGTTTGAATTATCTCAATTAATGCCTTTAAGGCTGTATGGAGGTGTCAAACCTTAATAATTAGGAAATTTCATGTTTGCAGTAAAAGACTATAGTGGAATGGGTGCAAAATGTAATGCAAAACATACTAGACTTATTAAAGCAAGATTAAATGCACTGCAAAGTTTCATTTTATATAAGTGAGAAATTGAATTAGCATGTATGGATTCACTGAAATGTAGAATCAATAAATGTAACATGTTTTATGTAAGTCCAAAGTCCCTGGGTTGTTCTTATCTTTTATGGAAAAACCTCTCCAGTATACATAATGTATAAAATATTCTGTTCTCGTGGATACATTATGACGAATTATAACTTTCTTTGTCATTCATTTATAATTTACATGGTACATGAGTTATTTATGTATACATTTTCTGTCTAAAGTATTTGAACCAAAACCTTTCAAATACAGTAATAGCTTATTTTGTTTTATACATGTTAAAGGGGAAACTATGTTGTAAAATGGCCCCCTATACAATGAATTGTCATGGTATTTGAACTGGGAAACCTAGATTCAAATCTCACCTTACAAATACACCTAATAATGTGTGAAACTGCTCCGTAAAAAAAACTAAACTAAAAGTAAAAATGCACCTTTCATTAGCATTACAACTGCCCCCTGCACCTAATGAAGGTCCACTCCTTTTCCCAACAGAGTGGGGGGAGCACCAAATGTAAAAGTTACACAAGCTTGATATTGTCAACCAAGAAGAGAATATTCCAGCTGGTTGACTGTTCGTGTCTAAGCCCCCGTGCACAGATTCACAGCCCAGGTAGCTTCTTACCTGGTTACCATGGGTTGTGTTTATCTGCAAGGGTGAGCAAACATCTCTGCTCTTCAGACTCCAACCAAGGTAAGACCGTTACAGCATGAGATGCCCTGGAGGTACAGCAAACTAACATACTCACTTTGAGGTGGTGTGTGTATAATGGTTGATGACTGGACATGTTCCCTCTCTGTCCCCACCCCTCCTACTGGGCTACTCTGCCTTTAAATACCTGAGTTGAATTTTTCACACACTATAGTGTTAGGAATATAGTTTTGCATTCTTAACACTATAGTGTTCCTTTAACCGAAGACTCATTTAGATGTTAGTGATTAGTAGATTTGTCAATACTACAAAACCTTGGCAGTTGCAACTGTTAAATCAAATCTGACAAGAGTTTCCACACTTCCTGTACAGAATAATAGGAGATTCAATAGGAGACTTAGCGACTCATTGCCATGCCAGAAGCCACCTTTTTCCAGCTGCTGCTATCTCACCAAATTTAATAGAAACAGCCAATATTCAAGTCAATAACTGCACACTATCAATAATTCACACAGGAAAATATACATTTATTTTATATTCAAGTACAATCAAGCAATGTATATGCATGGCAGGCACCAAACACACACATATATAATAGATAAAAGGCTCTGTTAATACACACAGGTATATTTTTAACATACCCCAAACCTGTAACAAAGCGGGTAAAAATTATCATGGCACTCATAGCACTAGCAGTGAAAAATCTAATTGCAAACCACTGGAAGCTACCACAATGCCCTTCTAAAACTCTACTACTGGCCAAAATACATCAATACTATACCCATGAGTGCTTATCCACTCAAACGGCAGCACATAAGACACGACTCCTATCAACTTGGGCCCCATGGGTAGTGTATTGGGAAGGGCAACATACAAACCTATCCTCCTCGCCCCACCAAAGTAGCCCTCCTAAAAAACCAACACCTACAGATTCTGATTCCCAACTGAGGTAACAAGGTAATTGTCGTCAGGGCCGGTGCAAAGAATTTTGGGTACATAGGCGAAGATGCATTTTTCCACCCCCAAAAAATCATCACCTGTGTGCCTCTTAACCTTTTGTGTTTCTTATCCCGTCTTTAAATATCTGACTCCGTTTAGTGTATTTTATCTCCTATTTTTGCCTTTGTGTGTCTCCTATCTCTCCTCTTTGTATGACTCTTACATCCTCCCACATTTTGTGTGTCTTACTCCTCCCAGCCCCTTTGTGGGACTCCTTTTCTCCCAGCCCCTTTGTGTCTTTTACTCTTCCCAGCTCCTTTGTGTGTGTCTCTTTCCTTCTCAAGCTCTGCTGTGTGTTTCTTTCACATCCAGCCCCTATCCCCGTCCCTTAATGGTCCCCTCCCTTCACTGACCCTTACTGTTCCTCTCCCCTCTCTCCTCCTTTCCCTGTCCCTTAGTGTTCCTCTCCCCTCCCCCTCTGTTCCATGTCGCTTAGTGTTCCTCTCCCCCTCCTCTCCCTATCCCTTGGTGAGCCACCCACCCCCATAGTGGTCCCCTCCCCTTACTGGTGTGCCTCCTACCTTTCTTGTAGCGTGGCTGAGTGGAGCGAATCCTGGTACAGTGAGCTTTTCCTGTCAGTCCTGCCAGGTACAGGAAACAGAAGTTCCTGTACCACGGTACACTCTGCTTGGCCACGCTACAGTCAGGGGTGTATAAACACTGAAAGTCACACACACTCAATGACAAACACACAGACATATCTGACATCCAGACTCACTTATCTGACACACTCATTCATTCACAGACACTCACACGCACACTGACAGACACACAAATACTGACAGACTCATTGACAAACATACACTGACAGACACACACATTCCCACACATACACACACACAAACTCACAGACACACATACTCACACACACACTGGCAGACACACATACTCACATGCACACACACACACACACACACACATACTGACAGACACACTCATTCACACACACACACAGACACACTCTCACACACACACACACTGACAGACACACAAACACACACATACACTGACAGACACACAAACTCACACACTGACAGACACACACAAACTCACACACTGACAGACACACACACACACACACAAACAGACACACAAACACAGACAGACACACTCACATACACACACACACACACACACACTGATAGACACACACACACACACAGACACAAAAACTCTCACAGATACACATACACAGACACACAAACTCACATGCACACACACACTCACAGTAATTAATAATATACATTTAATTTAAATTTCCCACCCAGCCTCCCTACCTGGAGAGCTGGCGTGGGTCTCTTATTAGTGGTCCAGTGGGGCTGCTGGGAGGCGTGCGGCTGAACTGGAATCCGAGGCGGCGAGGGAGCTCTTATGTCTCTGATCTGCTCCCTCGTAGGCTGTTTTCTGATGCCGCCGGAGCCGGAATATGACGTCATATTCCAGCTCCCGCGGCATCACAGCAAAAGGCGTGTGAGGGAGCAGATCAGAGAGATCAGAGCTCCCTCGCCACCTCGGAATCCAGTTCAGCCGCACGCCGTGCCGGGGATCCAGGAGGTGACCTGGCAGGAGGGAGCGCTTCCCCAGAGCCGGTGCGCCCTAAGGCGGCCGCCTGTGCCGCCTTATGGACGCGCCGGCCCTGATTGTCGCAACACTGGAACGAAAAGGGATTACTGTACTACATATTGCCACCCGAAACATGTAAACCCATCTCCGTGCCGCACCACCTGTGAACCCAACACTAGAATACTGTAAAACCACCCCCCCTCTTCCCTTTAACTACCTGCGTGGTTCTGACTGTCTACACCAACAGAACCTCCAGAACCATACTCACCAACGAGCCTTCAGCTTGTATATGAGACCTTCCTGCCAACCCCCCCCCCCACCCTCCCCCCCCCCTGAATTATTCAGGGCCCACAAGCATCACAGAGATCTGGTAAGAGAGTGGCAAGAAATTATTAATACTATAGCCACAAAAATTAGCCACTGCTAAAAGGGTTGCAGCCCAATGCCCAGGTAGCATAAGGCAGGATGCATTGCAAAAGGTACTGCTGTGCAAAATGTTCTCCTTCGCTATACGGTGCCTCACCCCCCCCCCCCCTGCTTAACTCACAAGACACAAGCGTACTTTGTGCAAAGGCTCACCAAGACCCTTGCCTTCCAGATGAAAAGCAACTCCAAAACTTACTTTGACCTGCGCCAACAGGCAATCAAAATTGGTGGCGAGCCCATGGGGCATCCCGTTCTGCCCGCCGCGACATCGCTACGCTCCACCACGACATACTAACAAAGAAAACACAAGCAACAAAAGGCAATGTAGCATAGAATAGGTTATGTCTCAAACACCACATATTATATAACATTCACCGCACACCGGGAGACAATGTGTGTATATTGCACCCCGAATATTCTGTATTCCGTATTCTGTATTCTGCATTATATGTTCCGTACTATGCATTATGTACTAATGAGCGACATTACGCTGCATTTCATGTTGAGATGTATCATTGTTAATCCTGACACCCCTACCCCAACCCCCCTTTCTTCTTTCTGTACCACCCCCCCATCCCCTTGGAAAAATGTGTCAATAAATACTTTGAATATAAAAAAAGGCTCTGTTAATATTAAGGACAGACATTGAAGTCCCATAACTAGGCATTAACATAATTCATTAATTGGTTAATTACTAGCTAACATACATCAGTTATTTGAATAATCATGATCTGAAGCATGTGATTTTATTTTGAGAAGTTCATGATTTTACAGTGAAAAATCCATTGAGAGGTTTTTCCATGAGGTGTATCAAGAATGACTTAAACAAAGTTATCTAATTCCTACATGGCAGAGAATTGAACAGTGAGACTGCAGTTTCATGATCTAGAGAAAACAGAAAATATCTACAGTAACAACAAAAAGTAATAAAGTTCATACTCCATAAAATCGAATTCCTTAAAAAAATGTTTTGATTGCCTATTTCAGTTTTTACAGATTAAAAATTCATCAGATTGGTTATGTTGTTTTTGAGACCGTATGGCAGCCAGGGAAAGAGCATTACCCTAATCATGGCCTACCATTTGCAAAAGTAGAAAATCCAGGGTATTCAAAGTGGGGTATGTCCAGTCTATGATACATGTTACGGTTTCTAAACACTCATATTCATGTTCAGCGAAGTATCTCAAGTACAAAAATACCCCACTTGTATAGATTTTGTGTTTTGGAAAGATGCAGGGTTAAATATGGGACTTGCAAATTAAAATCTGTGGACATTCTGCTTGGGTTGTCAGGCAGGTCTCTCAATTAAAAAAATAAATAAAAATAAAATAAATATATGTAAGAGCCTTCTTCAAGAACTTAATAGGCTAGTGGAAAACAACTCTAGAAGCCAATTCCAGATAAAAGTGAACATCATCAAATGTGGCATATACCATGGTGATGTGCTTTTTCCAAATGCTATTCTGCATAGACCTTAACCCCTTCAGCCAGATCATCATATTTAGTGGATACAAATAAAAGTTCTAGATTGGATCTACCATCAGCCACCTACATGGACAACATCAAGCTGTATGCCAACTGTGAGCAGGACATTGACTCAGTGATCCACTTAACTAGGATATACAGCAAGGACATTGAAATGTCGTTCAGACTGGGTAAGTGTGGGCAGATGATAGCAAAAAGAGGGAAGATGATCGGGACAGAAGGGGTTCAAGTACCAGGAGGCCAAATAGGAGATGTAGAGAACAGCTGTAAGTACCTCAGTGTACCATTAACACATGGCAACCATGAGGAAGAGGCAAGAAGGATAGCAAAATCCAAGTACATCCAGAGTCAGTCAGGTCCTGAAGTCCCAGCACAATGGTAAGAACAAGATCCAAACCATCAACATATGTCCTACCAGTCAACAGGCACCCAGCTGGAATATTAACTAGGCCAAGAGAAGAAACTGGTCATCATGAATGTCAGGACTCAGAGACTACTCACTATGAATTGTGGATTCTACACACAATCCAGCACTCTGAGACTGTACACTAAATGGAAGGAAGTCAGGGCCTGATGAAACACAGAGCATCCACAAGTACATCACACAGATGGCTCTCAAAGATGCACTGCTAAGGGAATGCCTGAGATAGCAACAGATGTGCAGAAAAGGAGGAGGTTTCATGGTAAGATAAACCTCTCCATTGGGTGTACTACCAGCAGATAGTGGATGTGGCTCACATGACAAAATCCCACCAATGGTTTGAAAAAGCAGGACTGAAAGACAGCACTGTGGCATTAATCCTAGCAGCAGGCACTTAGCACCAGATCAATGGTGTCTACTACACCAGACAAGACCCAAAGTGCAGACTGCAAAAATGCCTCTGAGACAATCCAGCATACAGTATATGCTAAGAGGCACAACCAAGTTGCTGGGATAGTATTCCGAAACATCTGCTCAGAATATGGGCTGGACCTTCCTAAATCCAGAAGGGAGATACCACAAAGGGTAGTTGAGATTGACTGGACTAAGATGCTGTGGGACTTCAAGATCCAGACAAGCAAGTACTGGCCAACCAACCTGACATTGTGTTGGTAGACAAGGAACGGAAGACTGCAGTAGTGGTGGATTTGGCAACACCCAGTGATTATAACAACAGGAAGATACATGAGAAGATGGACAAATACCAAGGCCTGGAAGAAGAGCTAGAAGGGATGTGGAAAATGAAGGCAGTAGTAGTCCTAGTTCTGATAGGAACATTTAGGCTGTGACTCCCAAGTTGGAGGAGTGGCTTCAACAGATTCCAGGTGGGACATCTGAGATTGCTGTCCAGAAGAGTGCAGTTCTAGGAACAGTTAACATACTGCGCAGAACCCTCAGACTCCCAGGCCTCTGGTGAAGGACCCCCCCCCCCAAAATATATATATATATATATATATATATATATGGGGAGCAGTCACAATCCGCAGAACACTCTATGCAGCCCTGCAGTGTTAAAGCCCGCATTTTGCAGGACAGCATAGAATACCCTGTGGCATTAAGGGATTAATTGACTTCATATTAGTTTGTCACATTTGTGGTTGTGACTTAACATTTTAGATTGTAAGCTCACAGCTATCTACCTTAGAACTTTGTATGAAAGAGCTTCAATGGCTAGATCTCAGCTTACCTTTTGTATTGGTCTATCTATATTGCTTTGTCCTTTTCCCCAATTGTACAGCACTGCAGAATATATTGGCACTTTATAAATGCCAGTAATGACAATAATAAGGTTTGGATCTAGCATGCAGGTTGCAGAAGGTTCTAGACAGGAAAGATCCCACCAAATCATAAATATGACATTTTGCCAATAAATAAATAAATTTAAAAAAACTACACAGCTGCCTTATATTTCACATTCATACTGCCTCATGAACCCCCTCCCTCCCCACCCCCCCACAACACTTGCGTCTAATGTGACTGTTTTCCAATGCAATGAATGATCTTATAAGGATATATGATCATATATGCCGCATTTGCATTCTCATTCACTAGAACAGCATAGTTGGAGAGGAAGCAGAGGAAGATCTCTGATCTCTCACATTGAGACTGAATTGCTTAAATTTATTTATTTCGTAGTAGGAAATATGAACCTATGGAACTATTAAAAAGGTTTCTCAAGTCCGTCCGTGATGGCTATATTGCAAGCTTTCCTGCTTTAGTGGAATTACATTTTAGAAGATTTGCAAATCCATTGGCTAACGTTTGCAAGCTAACAATGTGGACAAGCTAACCCTGAAGGCCTCAAAGATTTCTGCTACTGCAAAGCATGCATTTCATATATCAGATCAGTTTCATCATAACAACAGTTCTGATGTGAAATTCCTCTGAACAAATGACGCAGCAACCCTATGTGATATATGCTGTTTCGTAAATGGGCAAAACAAAATATAGCAAACAGTGTTTCAGAATTGCATGGTTGTATCATGACTTATTAGAGTATAATCCTGGTGGTGCATTATGATAGTTTACACAAAGATGTGGAATAGGAATTGTGATAATTGTATAGGCTTAGAGGTTTTCTGTTCACATAACATGACAGTTATTCTTAGCTAATTGTTGGTAAATTTGAGAAATCATAACAAATTTAGGCTCCTCGGGCACTTATTGTACCTTCCTTATGTTATTGAAGTGATCATTGTACTTAATTTCTCATTGTTCCGAGTTATTCATTGTGCTGGTGTCAGGATCGGGACAGGGATCCAACACGCAGAGTACAAAGAGTGGAAAGGTACGTATACCGGGCCTTAGAATGGCCGGACTAACGTACCGAGAGTAATAGAGAATAGTCAGAGACAAGCCGAGGTCGAGGGAACGAGAAGACAGATAAGCGAGAGACAAGCCGGGTCAAGGGATAACAGAGATAAGCAGGGTAGTACAACAAGCCGAGTCAAAACCAATAGAGCAAACTAGAATACCAGAGCACTGAGTGACTAGACAAGCTAGAACCACGACAGGGCAATGAGCTGAAGTGAGAAGTAAGCTTAAATACCCTGGCTCCGGATGGTAGACACGCCTCTGACAAGTACCGATTGGATATCGGACACTTGAGTGGCAGGTCGCTCGTGATAGCGTCATGACGTCACGTATTGAGCGTACCGCTAGAAAAGGACGTGGATTCCTCGCGGTCGGTGTTTAAGTGACTGGATGAACCGCGAGGAACGAAGGAAACAGCTCGTTTGGACGGATAAACTACTAAGTCTCTACCTCTTTTAGAGGTAGAGACCTCAGGTACCCTGACAGTACCCCCCCTCTCAGATACGCCCACCGGGCGGAAGGAACCGGGACGAGATGGAAAGCGGAGGTGAAATGCTCTGCGAAGGCGAGAAGCATGAACGTCCTCCTGAGGTACCCAACTCCTCTCCTCAGGACCATATCCCCTCCAGTTGACCAGATATTGCAATTTTCCCCTTGAAATTCTGGAATCAATGATGGAGCTGACCTCGTACTCCTCCCGACCCTCCACCTGAACAGGACGAGGTGAGGAAACCTTAGAGGAGAATTTGTTGCAAATAAGAGGTTTCAACAAGGAGACATGAAAAGAGTTAGGAATGCGTAAGGCAGGTGGCAGAGCAAGGCGATACGCAACCGGGTTGATACGAGTGAGAACCCTGTAAGGACCTATGTAGCGAGGAGCAAATTTCATAGATGGAACTTTTAGGCGAATATTCTTAGTGCTCAGCCACACCCTATCCCCAGGAACGAAGACCGGAGCCGCTCTTCTATGCTTGTCAGCGTGTCTCTTGAACAACGAGGAATTATGTAACAGAATTTGCCGAGTCTGATCCCATAATTTCTTCAGGTTGGCGACATGATCATCAACCGACGGTATCCCCTGAGAAGAGGAAACCGAAGGAAAAATTGAAGGATGAAAGCCATAGTTCATGAAGAAAGGGCTAGAGCGAGTTGAATCACAAACAAGGTTATTGTGTGCGAACTCCGCCCAAGGGATCAAACCGACCCAATCGTCCTGGTGTTCGGAAACAAAGCAACGTAGATACTGCTCGATCTTTTAATTGGTGCGTTCAGCAGCTCCGTTAGACTGAGGGTGATAGGCAGAGGAGAAGTTCAATTTGATTCCCATTTGAGAACAAAAGGATCTCCAGAAACGTGAGATAAATTGAGAACCTCTATCAGAAACAATCTCCGAAGGAATCCCATGTAGGCGAAAAACTTCCCTCGCAAAAATCTCTGCCAATTCAGGAGAAGTCGGAAGTTTAGGTAATGGCACGAAATGGGCCATCTTTGTAAATCTATCCACCACCGTGAGAATAACAGTCTGTCTCTTGGAAGCAGGTAAATCTACGATAAAGTCTATGGACAAACAGGACCAAGGTTTCTCAGGAATGTCCAAGGGGTGTAACAGGCCAGAAGGGGATGTATGAGGTTGCTTAGTCTTGGCACAAGTCTCACAAGCTGCGACGAACTCCTCAATATCTTTTCGTAGTGAAGGCCACCAGAAATCTTTGGATATCAGAGAGTATGTCTTGCGAATACCAGGATGTCCAGCTACTTTACTTTCGTGAAAACATTGTAAGAGTTCCAGTTGGAGTTCAGGAGGGACAAAGTTTCTTCCCTCAGGAGTGTTTCCAGGTGCCAGATGTTGTGACTTCAAGATCTGGTCAAGTAGCGGAGAATGGATCTTGAGACTGGTATTAGCAATAATATTGCCTTTGGGTACAATGGAGGACAAAAGTGGTTCAACTGAAGCAGACGGCTCATATTGGCGAGATAGCGCATCGGCTTTAGAATTTTTTGACCCAGGTCTGTAAGTCAGAACGTAATTGAAATGGGTAAGAAATAACGACCAACGAGCCTGCCTGGAGGACAAACGCTTGGCCTCTCCGATATAAGACAAATTTTTGTGGTCCGTTAGAATGGTAACAGGATGTAATGTACCTTCCAATAAATGTCTCCACTCTTTCAAAGCCTTGATAACCGCTAGTAATTCTCTGTCACCAATGTCATATCTGCTCTCTGTACCAGACAATTTTTTAGAGAAAAATCCACATGGATGTAATGGTTTATCAACACCCAACCTTTGAGATAGGACAGCACCTAAACCAGTCTCTGATGCGTCTACCTCAAGTAGAAAAGGCAGGGAAGTGTCGGGGTGAACTAAAATTGGAGCGGAAGCGAAAAGCTCCTTGAGAGTTTTGAACGCAAGAAGGGCTTCAGTAGTCCAATTCTTAGTATCAGCCCCCTGTTTGGTCATATTGGTGATAGGTGCGATAATTGAAGAATAACCCTTAATAAAGCGCCTATAATAATTAGAAAAACCAATAAATCTCTGTATGGCTTTAAGACCTTTGGGTAAAGGCCACTCTAGAATGGACTGGAGCTTATCCGGATCCATCTTAAATCCCTCCCCCGAGATCACATAGCCGAGAAAGGTTACCTGGGTTTGATCAAAGCTACATTTCTCCAACTTGCAGTACAAGCCATGTTGAAGAAGCTTGTGCAAAACCCTCCTGACTTGCTTGTGATGAGTCTCAATCTCACTAGAATGTATGAGTATATCATCTAGGTATACAATGACGCAATCTTGCTGAAATTCCCTAAGAACCTCATTTATCAGATCCTGGAATACAGCTGGTGCATTGCATAACCCAAAAGGCATGACTGTATATTCATAGTGGCCATATCGAGTATTGAATGCCGTCATCCACTCATGTCCCTGCTGGATTCTCACCAAGTTATATGCCCCTCTGAGATCCAATTTGGTGAAAATTGTAGAGCCCTTCAAACGATCGAAGAGTTCGGTGATCAAGGGAATCGGGTAGGCATTTTTAATGGTTATCTTATTTAGGCCTCGATAATCAATACAAGGTCTTAAAGAACCATCCTTCTTTTTAACAAAAAAAAATCCAGCCCCGGCAGGAGAGGAGGACCTCCTAATGAATCCCTTGTCTAAATTTTCGTGAATATACTCCTCTAGAACTGAGTTCTCTTTCGTAGATAACGGGTATACATGACCTCTGGGCGGCATGGTACCAGGGAGTAGGTTAATTTTGCAATCAAAGGACCTGTGTGGGGGTAAGGTATCGGCTTTCTTTTTGTCAAACACTGCCTTTAAATCTAGATACTGAGACGGAATTTGTGTCTCTGTAGGATTGTCAGAGTTAGTCGAGGTGTTGGTTAAGCAGAGAGGTGAGACCTTCCGCAAGCATTTCTCTTGACAATTCTGTCCCCATGAAACTATCTCCCCTGACTCCCAATTAATAATAGGGTTATGTCTCCTCAACCAGGAGTACCCCAGGACTATGGGAATAGACGGAGAAGAAATGAGCAGTAAGGATATGTCCTCTCTATGTAGGATGCCAGCAGTTAAGTTAATCGGTATGGTCTCACGGAAAATGACAGGCTCAAGTAACGGTCTACCATCGATGGCCTCAACAGCCAGTGGTGTCTCTTTTAACTGGGATGGAATAGCATGCTTGGCAGCAAAACCCTGATCTATAAAGCTCTCAGCAGCTCCAGAATCGATTAGTGCCATAGTCTTGACTACTCCCTTTTCCCATTTTAAAGAAACGGGTAACAGAAGCCTGAACTCTTTGTAGTTGTGAATAGAGGACAAAGTAGAAACACCCAAGGCCTGTCCTCTAGAGAAACTTAGGTGCGAGCGTTTCCCGAACGATTAGGACAATTTAGGCGTAAATGACCTCTGACTCCACAATACATACATAAACCCTCCCTTCTTCTGTACTGTCTCTCCCTCTCTGTGAGATGAGTATTGCCTATCTGCATAGGTTCAGAAATACGTAAGTCCTCGAACTCAGAATTTTGAAAGGTAGGCGCTAGTTTAAAGGAGGGTCTACGGGTCCTATCTCGAGTGTTCTGCCTCTCTCTTAGGCGTTCATCAATACGAGATATAAAGGAAATTAAATCCTCCAAATTCTCAGGGAGTTCTCTAGTAGCAACCTCGTCAAGAATTACATCTGATAACCCATTCAGAAACACATCTATATAAGCCTGTTCGTTCCACTTAACTTCTGCCGCCAAGGACCTGAACTCTAGTGCATAATCCACTAGTGTTCGATCGTCCTGTCTAAGGCGCAACAGTAATCTAGCTGCATTGACCTTTCTACCAGGAGGGTCAAAAGTTCTTCTAAACGCAGCTACAAAGGCATTATAATTATAGACTAGTGGATTATCATTCTCCCATAAAGGATTGGCCCATCTCAGAGCTTTCTCAATGAGTAAAGTAATAACAAATCCCACCTTCGCTCTATCTGTAGGATAAGAGCGGGGTTGTAATTCGAAATGGATGCTAATCTGGTTCAGAAAGCCACGACACTTCTCCGGTGACCCGCCATAACGTACTGGTGGGGTAATACGGGAAGAAGCACCTACAGTGGCTACCTCTAGACCTGAGACTGCAGGAGAAATAGAAGGAGTACGTGTCTCCTCAGGTGGGTTACTAGCACGAGACAAAAGTGCCTGTAGTGCTAGAGCCATCTGATCCATCCTATGCTCCATGGCGTCAAACCTGGGATCAGAAGAACCAAGCTGACTGTTTGTACCTGCAGGATCCATTGGCCCTGTCGTAATGTCAGGATCGGGACAGGGATCCAACACGCAGAGTACAAAGAGTGGAAAGGTACGTATACCGGGCCTTAGAATGGCCGGACTAACGTACCGAGAGTAATAGAGAATAGTCAGAGACAAGCCGAGGTCGAGGGAACGAGAAGACAGATAAGCGAGAGACAAGCCGGGTCAAGGGATAACAGAGATAAGCAGGGTAGTACAACAAGCCGAGTCAAAACCAATAGAGCAAACTAGAATACCAGAGCACTGAGTGACTAGACAAGCTAGAACCACGACAGGGCAATGAGCTGAAGTGAGAAGTAAGCTTAAATACCCTGGCTCCGGATGGTAGACACGCCTCTGACAAGTACCGATTGGATATCGGACACTTGAGTGGCAGGTCGCTCGTGATAGCGTCATGACGTCACGTATTGAGCGTACCGCTAGAAAAGGACGTGGATTCCTCGCGGTCGGTGTTTAAGTGACTGGATGAACCGCGAGGAACGAAGGAAACAGCTCGTTTGGACGGATAAACTACTAAGTCTCTACCTCTTTTAGAGGTAGAGACCTCAGGTACCCTGACAGCTGGGTTGCCCCAATATATACAATGAAAAACATAGAAAAAGTTACCTGCACGCTATCCCAAATCCATATGCGCATTTAAATACCTAGAGATTTGTTTGTATTACTCAATGGCCCTTCACATATAAGCTCACTGCCATGTCAAGGCAAAACCTCTTAGGTGAGTCCTACACAAAAAAAAAAAATCACCTTGCTTTTTTTAAGCTAAAAGGTAAAATATCTAATGAAACAGCGGGAGGTATTTTTCTAAACCGCTACACACTAACCTTTGATAGGGAACATGTGGGCTTGGCGAAAGCACTGTAACATGACTGAGTAATACAAGAGCAAATTCAAACATACAAAATTAAGTCCTGCACTCCTGGGCAGCAGCAATGATCATAGTACACATCAACCCAATACATACAATAAAAAAACAAAGAAAAGAGTTAATTGTGCATCAAAAATCCCTATGCATATTTAAATAACTGAGGTTCTTTTTAAAACCTCCCCAAATAAATGTTGAAGAGGATGTAACAGCAAGGGATCTATGGCCCATATATAGTGGATATGTTCAGATACAGATACCTCTCTGGGAGTTCATAAAGCAGTGGATACATATTTTAGCACCACAGTGAAGAGAATAGATCACTCAATTAGGATTATTCAAGCTAGTACCAACTGGTATCCCTAAACCAGACAGCATAATGATGAAACACAGCACTAAATAAACATAGAAACAAAAAAGGGTCTGTGCTTTCAGTTTTTGTGTGCACCAATGTGCTACCAAGCATTTATTTGAAGGACATAAAAGACAGGCAAATGTTTTGGGCACAAGCCCTTTTTCAATGCAAATGTCAAATGAAGGACACAGAAATGTAGGAAATACAGACATTATTTTTTCTACGTTTATTTGGTTTACACTGCTGGAACTACAATGGGAGGAGCTGCAACTCAGGAGAAACGGTTTGTTTTTTCAATCCTTTTGGTATTGCAATTACCTGTGCCTCTACTCCTTTTCTCTATAAAACATAGCACTAACTGCAGCTTCCAGATCTTCTAAGGGACGACATGAGGAAGGAACAGGAAGGGATGGAGGACTGGGTCACAACCATTAGGTTACAATCACTCTATCACAAATACTTGATTGATATCACGCATATAGTGCCTTAAATAAAGATGATAATTTTTATTGTTCACACCGAATTTAACTGTCGCTGATACTGGTACTCTGTGTATTTACATTTCATTTTACGTGAATCTTCTTTGTGAGAACATATATTTGATACATGAGAGAAGACATGACTTGGCTTGCTCTTTTCGGTATAATTCAGAATAATACCAAAGTATACCCAAATCTGTGGGTGTTGGAGAGCCATAGATGCATAAAACATTATTAAGAGCCTATTTTTGGCAAAAATGTGTCTCGGACGGTCCTGCAGAGTTGTAAGATGCACTTTATTTTAACGTATAATTTAATTTTAAATGTGATTTTTATAGTATTGTTAATGATAAAACATATACTGAAAGGATCGTAAAGCTGTTTTTCCTGGGTTGGTTTTGCTGGTTTCCCCAAAAACTACCCAAACCATATATCTAGATGCAGATTTTAAGGGTGCTACCTCAAGTGAGTGTTTTCATATGACATGCATACTATGTTATATATTTTTATGGTTTTATTTATGAGCTTGATTATTTATAAATGAGTGTTATATTAAATATTGAATTTGGGAAGCAAAATCCAAATAAGTTATGGTGGGGAAAACTTTAGAGTATACATTCTCAAATAACCTTAAAGAAATAAAGTAACAATATAGTGTAGTTTTTCCCCACCATAACCTATTTGGGTTTTGCTTCCCAAGCACTACCAAGCCTCAATATGCAAACCAGTAACCAACCTCATGCTGATGAGTTGCATTAACAACGAAACAGCTGTCCATGAGTGGGTCACTGGTTTTGCATCTTTTCCTAAATTGTGTTCCAAGCAGTTATATACTGCAAACACAGATTAAAAGGAATCCTTGTTTAAAATGGAATGAGGCAAACATGTGATTCTTTGTTAAACTAATTTGCATATGCCCACCCAGAATCCTTTGCAGTTGTAACATCACTGCAGATTTGGGATTTCTGTGGGAAAAGCAAGTCTTATGGCTTGACTGGTGTGCAGATTTTTGTTTAACATTGTATTATATATATATATATATATATATATATATATATGCATGTATATAAAACTACGCTATATTGTTACTTTATTTCTTTAAGGTTATTTGAGAATGTATACTCTATATATGAGAGTAACTACACAAGTGTTGAAGTGACTATAGAACAGTATTAGTATATATTTTTCAAGCGTCTAGTTGATATACAAAAGCCGTAGTTCAAAAATTATATCCAGGCCATTCTGGGCTCAGTCGACTAACCTGCAGGTTTCGAAGAGCAGTAGATGTAAAATGAATATGACAGTTTCCCATTTTGTGACCTATTGAGCTGGAGGACAATAACCAGGATGCAATTTGAAAGGATGGAACTCAGTAGTAACAGCAGGCATGGCTGCTGTTGTGGCACAGTACCCTGTCTGCACACATGATCAGCACTTTCTTGACCAGGGTGGCTTTAAAAAAAAAATCCTGACCTATTGCTGACTGAAATGACAGGACAGGGTATATGAAATTATTGTATGTAATCTCTAAACACTATTTTATTTCTATATTGATAGGGTTATGTAGTAGTGCAACATAGTAATAGTATGGTTTGATGTGTAAATACATAACTACTTGTGAATAGATGTGGTTTCACATTGTAAGATCATTTAGATACACCAAACAGTTTTCACTATCAGAAGTGCTCAGGAGAGCGCCTTGAAGGAGACAATAGGGATTGTAAATTCTCCAAACATTATGTTTCTTTAATAGGTGGATGTGAAAATGGGTCAGTTTAACATGATGCTACCAGACCTGTAAAACTGGACTATATGTGCAACTCCAGAGAGGGTATCGGGCTGTCCCAAGTCATCTTTAAGGTCTACTGGAAAATAGGGATCTGTTTATATGTTTAAACTTATGACAACTGTGACAGTAGCCTAATTTAACAATCAACATACATATTATTTTATCATACACTTTTCTGTGTGTTTGATCTGTCCACATTCCCCAAAGAATTAACCTTGTAATATGGTCATCATTTCTTACAAGGTCTTTAAAGGGAAACTCCAGTGCCAGAAAAACGATCTGTTTTTCTGGCACTGGAGGGTCCCTCTCCCTCCCACCCACCAATCCCCGGTTACTGAAGGGGTGAAAACCCCTTCAGTCACTTACCTGGGACAGCGGTGATGTCCCTCGCCGCTGTCTCCGCCTCCGCGACGCTCCTCCTAGTGATTACGTCGGCCGGTGGGCGAGACTAATCTCGCTCACCGGCCGATGAGACCTAATGCGCATGCGCGGAAATGCCGCGCATGCGCGGAAATGCCGCGCATGCGCATTACGTCTCCCCATAGGAAAGCATTGAAAAATCATTTCAATGCTTTCCTATGGGGTTTTGAGCGACGCTGGAGGTCCTCACACAGCGTGAGGACGTCCAGCGACGCTCTAGCACAGGAAACCTGTGCTAGAACCCAGGAAGTGACCTCTAGTGGCTGTCTAATAGACAGCCACTAGAGGTGGAGTTAACCCTGCAATGTAAATATTGCAGTTTATGAAAAACTGCAATAATTACACATGCAGGGTTAAGGGTAGTGGGAGTTGGCACCCAGACCACTCCAATGAGCAGAAGTGGTCTGGGTGCCTACAGTGTCCCTTTAAGCACATTGAAGAGGTGTAAGGCGGACTGACTGCAAACCTGTTTGCCTCTCACAGCTGGCATCTATAAGTAAGCTGACAAACATTATTTTATAATGTTAAAGAAAGCTGTAGTTTGAGACTTATAGATATAAAATGTTGCCATTTACTCTAAAAATTTATTAGGACTTCAATGAAGATGATATTATACTGTAGCTCTCTTTAATGTGGAAATATAGATACCTATTCAGGTTCACAAACTTGCTCAATCACTCCAGTGATAACAAGCAGATACACAGGCACAAAGACACATAACATCAATCTATTTTAGTGCAGCTACATATAAATATGACAGTATATAAATATATTGATAAAATCATCATGGTATAATGAAAAGGAAAAAAATAGAACAATCTGTATTTAAGGAAAATGAAAATGAATGAAGGCTGAAAAAAAAATATTTGGAATGTTCTTTCTTATGCCTGTATGTATAATGTGCTATCCAAACAGGGTCATATGTCCTATAGTGTCATTGTTTAATATTGAGATCAGATGTTTTGACATGTTCATCAGGAAGTTAAGAATGAACTCTAGCTAAAGGCATTGTTTAATGCATATACACATCATATCAGTCTCAAAAACACCATTAAACAATACTGTGAGAGCAGTTAAAATACACAGTTCTCTTAATTCTGCAACCAATATCCTAATACATTTTTCATAATAATTATATAAATTGTAACTTTTCTTCTGCTGAAAGTAGGTAAGGGATGTGAAAGGACACTTCAGGCTAGATGTGGCAACTGTTTTAATGCATTATACATTTGAATGTAAGCTTGTTGAGCAGGGCCTTCAACACCCTCTGTTCTTTTGCGTCTAACCTGTCCTGTTGCAAACACTTGTCTGTTAGTCCACCTACTGTCCAGAGCTGCAGAATATTTGGAACTTCATACATAACAATAATAATTATATAAAAATTAGAAAGCCCCAAATTGTAGGTCTCAACAATCACTATAAGACCTAGCTATTGCCTGACTCCCCACAAGTAAGGGAATCTGGCAATAAACCTCACCACAGTGCCCAAGGAATTCAATTGCTGTAGAACCATGCCCCACTGATTGGAGCTCATCAGAAACAGTTGGAGGTAGTGGGACACATGTAGATGTCACAATTCTGGCAAGCACTGGGCTATTGCGGGATGTCTGAACCATGAGACACCCAGCAATTATGTTAGTGTTGCTCATATTTTCTTCTGAACTGGAAAGAAATGCCAGTCCATGTCATGCATATGCCTTGTACACCTCGCTTGTTAAAGTTGAACAGATCTTAGACTGCAAAGAAAGGAGCAAAGTTCCTATTTTGACATTACTGATCCCATGATTCTTGCAAAACAATCCAATTTTTAGGCCGTCTGGCAAGAGAAAATGGGAGTAGAGTACTCTGTGCACTATAAACTTTTATACAGTTCTTTCCAACTTGCACACACATCCTCTTTATCATTTTAAAAATGTTGTGTTAGGGAAGTGCTTAACCCAGAAGCCCCATCAAAGTGTTAAGTCTATAAACCATGTGGAAAAATAAAACGCTGGCCTCATGGGAATGCTGGAGAATTAAACATTAAAATGCACAGTGAACATTAGAATAATTAGATAAGTGGATCTCATATTATATAAGCTGTAATGACACCTTACTAATATAAACATATGTGGCTTTATTTTTCAAATTTAATATTTTTTATTTTTCAGAAAATCAAAAGGGGTAAGGGTACAGAACAAAGAATAGGGAAGGGTACAGGGGAGGGGGTATACATCCATGGTGGTAAAACATACCGTAAATACATTGCTTAAACAGTGTATGCGATACAGTTTAATATACATCCGGAAACGTCTACAATGTACTGCCTTTGAGCATCCACCTGTAAATGCTCGTGAACAGAAGAACACCACATTCATGCATAGATTCGGTAACTCGTTGTTAGTTAGACATTTATGTTTTCTCTATTCCGGTGAATACTATAGTGTAACCATCGTGTATTCCGTACGAATAAACCAGAACGTATGTGACAGGAATCGAATGGGAGAGATTTAAAATTGTATGGGTATTTCGCGGGTTTTGTGTCTATCGAATAAATCGACCCAGGGACCCCATGTCTGTTCTGTCTGTCTTTTTTTTGTGTAGGAGTCGGCGGAGAGTACCTCATATTTGTAATATAGATTTACCCTTTCTAGTAGTTCTGTACGGGAGGGGCATGATGTGGCTTTATTTTTACGATATGGCCATTTGATGTCGAGGGTAATTCACAAAGGTGAGAATTGATGGGCATTCAAAGTGAATTTTAACTTTGCCAAGTAATTGTTGAAGATAACCATCCCTCTTCTTTGGACAAAGTTGCATATTAAATAGCAGATGCAGTTTGAGACAAACCATTTGCTTACAGAATAACAAAAGGGACAATTACACACATAGGACAGGACACTCCATGCTCGGAAAGAAATGAGGGAGAGTCTCCATTTTGGAGAAAGAAGTGAGGACATGACTCCATATTGGTAAATGAAGAAAAGAACGTGTGCCAAGCTAATGGCGCCAAAGAAGTCTTCCACATTGCAACTGAACTTCAAACCTAAGCTATGTGTCTATTCCAGTGTAACATTGTTTGTATTTGTTTATAATGTATTTTACTAAACCCTGTCATATACTCTGTTAATACTGTGAGATCGGCTGCAATACCTTTTTAAATGCTGAATTGCACTGTGAGAGTTAACTCAATTTATTCACACTTATATACATATTTTAATTTTTTTAAATACATTTTGTGGAAGTTTTTTATATAAAATGTCATATTAAAATTTGGGAATTTTTTATATTCATCGTTCAGCATACTTAATACAAATGGCACAGTCAGCAGTATTTCACCTGTTCACTAAGTAGGCATTTTTGTTTATCATAAAGGATTTTGAGTTTTTTAAAATAAGTCTTATATTAAAATATATATTTTTTATAATTTATATTTTATCATAATTCATCGATATAGTGATCAGTCGCAAAATTAAAAAAACTTACAGGTGAAGTTAATAACATTGATTATATCAGTCAGTTCTTTAATTTCATGTGTTGGAAGCAGGAAAAATAGGCAAGCAAAATATCTGAGTGACTTTTTATTACAAGGGCCAAATAGTGATGGCTAAGCGACTGGGTCAGAGCATTTTCAAAACTGCAAGTCTTGTGGCATGCTCCTGGTATGCAGTGGTTAGTACCTACCAAAAGTGGTGCAAGGAAGGACAACTGGCGAACCGGCTTCAGGGTCATAGGTGCCCAAGGCTTATTGATGCATATTGGGAGTGAAAGCAAGCCCTTCTGGTCCTACCACACAGAAGAGCTACTGCAGCTCAAATAGCTGAAAAACTTAATGTTGGCCATGATATGAAGGTGTCATGGGGCTTCATAGCTACAGACCGGTCAGAGTGTCCATGATGATCTCTGCCCACTGCCAAAAGTGTTTACAATGGGGACATGAGCATCAGAACTGGACCTTGTAGCAATGGAAGAATGTTGCCTGCTCTGATGAATCCCTTTTTCTTTTAGGTCAGGTGGATGGCTGTCTATGTAGTTTATATGGGGAAGGGATAGCGCAGGATGCACTGTGGAAATAAGGCAGGCCTGCGGAGGCACTGGTATGCTTTGGGATCTGCTGGGAAACATTGGATCCTGGCATTCATGTGGATGTTACTTTGACACATACCAACTACCTAGAAATTGTTGCAGATCATGCACACCCTTTTATGATAATAGTGTTCCCTGATTGCATGGCCTCAACAGGATACTGCAAACATTGTTCAGGAATGATTTAAGGAACATGACAAAAAATTCAGGGTGTTTTGGCCTCCAAATTCCCCATATACCAATCAAATTGAGCATCTGTGGGATGTGCAGGAAATAAATCTGATTCAAGGAGGCCTCACCTCACAAGTTGCAGGACTTAAAGGATCTTCTGCTAATGCCTTGGCAAGATACCACAGGACACATTCAGAGATCTTGCAGAGTCCATGCCTCAATGCATCAGAGCTGTTTTGGCAGCACGCGGGGTACCTTCATGGTTTTAGGCAGGTGGCTTAAAATGTTGTGTATGTATGTATGTATGTTTTTCAGTATGAAACCCCACTACATATGTACACATATGTGTACAATTGGTATCTTGGCTGGGTATACGTAGCTAACAATACTATTAAGACTGATTTCTGACATCCATGGGTCTGTTTAATGTAGCAATGTACTGTTCTCAGATATGTCTTTATATTAACAAGATTACTCTTTATATGAACAGTCATCATCATCTACGAATGACTTTGTTCCAATCAAAAGCTTCAGCATGGGCATGCAGTGCATGTTTAGCACTCACTGCGATACACCAATTAAATTATTTTCATAGGAAATCATTAAATTTTATGATTCTCAATTAGAAGTCGCAAGTGGTACCACGTGCATAACCATGGTGTGCACATTCAAAAGCAATGAATTTAATGACAGATCAGTTCACCGGTCTCACAAATAGATAAATTGTCAATAGACAGAGTAATATTAATAACCATTTTATTTATATATATATTAACATTTAATTGCTGATAGTTGAGAGGGAAGGTAGTGGTGAGAGGATTGGGGAAAGGGAATATGAATTTGCAGATGAACTCTAAGCAGTCCGCACATCTGAGCAGCTCAAGTGGTTCCTATACTGAGACCAACTGCAGGCATCTTAACCCACAGCAGGGGCACAGGGAGCTGCCAGGAAACATGCCAGGGTGTGAAATATAACTTAAAATACTCTCAAACAGCTTTTATATATATATGTATATATGAGAGATGTATCAATGTGATTCGAGTTGTGTTCTGGCATATACATAAAGAGCAGGAAGGAAATGCTCAAACGTTAATGGAACTGCTCCTTCCTCTACACTCGGGCATCACTGACGGTGCATGATCATTTATGTACATGGATGGCTGGTGAACATCACAGCTTAAAAGTTCTCATTCTCACAAAACTCATTGACTCCACAGCATGCCAGGATAGATATTAAAGTTTAGGCCAGGGTAGGCTACCATTAGCTCTCCAGATATTGTGGACTACATCTCCCATATTTCTATTATAGCCATAATACAGGAATAGCATCATGGGAAATGTAGTCCAAAACATCTGCCGTTATGTTGTCTACACCTGGCCTATGCTCACTGAATTGGGGGCTATGGAGGCATGGCTAGAGGTCGTGCTTTCAAGTGATAAGAAAATCACTTTAAAAAAAGTAAAAGTGGGAAATTACTGATTGCACTTTAACCACTTTAGTAAGATAAATGTGTTATAGTAACTACAATGGTCCTTTAATGAATTAGGTTTATCTTCAGAGCTTGGAGTTGTGTGGCTACAATCTCATCAGTTAGCCTATTTAAAAATGAAGATAGGTAAATCAGATGAACCAAGTCCTGAAAGAGAAATTTATTTTATCTCTATATTAATCAGCTCTCTATATGAATTTCTATAAATGAAGTTTTGACTGTAAACAGCAGTCATGGAAATCAATGTGGGTAATGCCTTCAGCAAGTGTAGGTGAGTGTAAAAATCTATTTAGGATAGGTAGTAATGGTTGTAAACCTACTCTCCTGGATAAAACAGGCTCCCACTTAAAGACAGAATTTGCAGAAAAAAATGTATTAGATAAAATCTAACAGATTACCAGTAGTAGTTATGGTGTGTGGAATACGTCTTTAAGAAATATCAAAGTAAAAAACGGCAGTCTGTGTATAACAAATGTGTTTCAATATATTAGTCCCAATGTTAATACTCTTTTTTTTTCTACAAATTCTTTAAGGTCTTTTATTGTATATATATTTTACATGCTGAGATAAAAAATGAGCAGTATTAAGTCAAAACTTCAATCTGTGCAATAACCGTTTTTTTTTTTTTTATAAGTTTTTGAGACATCCTTTTTCAAGCAGCAAAATGAACTGATAAAAGACTGTGGACATACATTTTTCTTTAGATGTAAAGGCTACGAGTTCAAGATGGGAAGGATGGCCTCACAAGAGCTTCAGAAATGTCCACCATTTACATCTCCAATTATTGAGTGCTGTATTCAAAGTCCTCTTTTAAATTTGCACGTTAAGAAACTGTTGATTGCCAAGTCTCATGAACCTGTAGCTGCAATTGCCAGTTAGACTCCTAAATAATTAGCCAAACTGAATACTCTTTTTATTCAAAGGTTTCAATGAGTTCCTTTTAGAAGACGTATTATACATCACTGAAGTCAGTTCTCAGTGCTTTTTCTATTGCATGCCTGGTTGTCAGGGAAACTGGGCAAAGAAGAATCCTGTTTTTCTCTATCTGCTTTTTAGTTGCCCTCCTCGACAAAATCCTCAATATGTAAATGTGGATCCATTCAGTGGCGTACACATAACCCATGGGGCCCCGGTGCAAAACTGATCCATGGGGCCCCCCTCCCTCTACCCCCCTCTAACACCCCTCCCCCCAACACACACACACACACATACAGACACACACACACACACACACATACATACAAAGACACATATATACATACATACATAAAATAGACAGGCACACACACACACATACATACATACAGACAGACAGACACACAACAAACATACATACAAAGAAACATACAAACAGACAGGCACACATACATACATACAAAGACACATATATACATACATACATAAAATAGACAGGCACACACATACATGCAGACACACATACACAACAAACACGTACAAAGACACATACAAACAGACAGGCACACATACATACAGACAAGACACATACATACAAACAAACAGACAGACAGGCACACATACATACAGACAGGCTCACATACATACAGACAGACACACACACACAACACACATACATACAAAGACACATATATACATACATACATACATAAAATAGACAGGCACACACACATACATACAGACAGACAGACACACAACAAACATACATACAAAGACACATACAAACAGACAGGCACACATACATACAGACAAGACACACATACATACATACATACATACATACAGACAGACAGGCACACATACATACATACAGACACACACATACACACAGACACATACACACATACAAAGACACATACATACATAAAACAGACAGGCACACATACATACATACATACATACATACATACAGATAGACACATACACATATAGACAGACACACACAAGACACACATACATACATAAAAACAGACAGGCACACATACATACATACATACTGACAGACAGATAGACACATACAGACAGACACAGACACACACACATACAGACACACACAAGACACCCATTCATACAAAATACACATACATACATACAGATAGACACATACAGACAGACTCACACACACACACACACACAAGACATATATACAAAGACACATACATACAAACAGATAGACACAGACACATACATACAAACAAACACACACATAATATTTAAGTCACCCTCCTGTTTCCTACATTTTAGGTGCAGGTAGGTGACTTTTCCTGGGGTCGAGTGGTGGCTCAGGTTGATGGGAGTCAGAGTTCTCACTCTGACTCCCTGTTCTTCGTCCCGCGCGGGCTCTCTGTGTTAGCTGGGAGGAGTGATGTGCAGTCACTTCCTCCCAGCGTGCGATGATCTCATCACAGGGGGCCCAGTTGCGCCGTTAAAGCACTCAGACCGGGCCCCTGACAATCCATCTCCATCGGGTGGCCCTGACAGCATGGGCCACCCAATTGCCACCTTAACATGTGGCCCCGGTGGTTTGCCGCGCAGGCCGGGGCTGCAAATGATGATGGCGGGCACCCGGTCGCAGGGGTCTGCAGGGCAGCCAGCCCCCCTGGAGTAACGGGCCCAGTCGCAGCTGCGACCCCTGCGACCGCGGTATGTACGCCAGTGGATCCATCTAGCTTGGTTGCTTCATCTAAGTGTTGCTTCTAAGTGTGTGTGGTTGGAGATATTCTGGAGAGTTTTACAGAAGCTTCAACTGTCTAAGAGTTGTGCTAAGAGTTTTCTTTTTTACTGTTACAGGTAAGATTCATCTGTAGGAAAAGGTTACTGATTGCACAAGGTGTGATTTCCTGTTGGTAATTATAAGGCATTTGATTTGATTAGGTAGCTACTTGCTATTGATTGCTGTTTAAATTAGCTATTGTTTGCAAATAAGCAGAGGTCTACCCAGGTGTTAAACATTCCTAGTGGGAGGTGATTTTAGGAGTTATATAAGGGTTGTTGTCATTAGCTTGGCTAATATAGCTTGGTTGCTTCATCTAAGTGTTGCTTCTAAGTGTGTGTGATTGGAGATATTCTGGAGAGAAACTGGAGGTAATCTGAGGTATTCAGGAGGATAAATAAAAAGTTTAAATTCCTTTCATTTAAATTATTTACCTCATTGGAATGGCAGACTTAGTTCAGTGTAATAGTTGCTATGCATTTGTTTCGCGTTCCACTTTTTGGAGGTTTGGTTGTTGTCTAATATGTAGACAGTTCTCTATCTTGTGGCAGGAGATTGTATTTTTGAAGTCTGAGATTTGTAAATTATCTGGTAAACAAACTCAGGCTGGAACTGCTGCAAAGCCACTGCCGCAGAGACATACTAGGAATGGCAGATGGATAACTGTAGGATCTGGTAGACTTAGAGTTGTGGATAAAAGGTATATTGCACAGTCTGTTGCTCTACATAATTCATTTTCTGCACTTTCTGAGTGTAATGGTGTCATGGAGACAGGCACTGAGGGTAGTGGTGTTGTGAAGAGAGGCACTGAGGCTAGTGGTGTTGTGCAGAGAGGCACTGAGGCTAGTGGTGTTGTTGAGAGAAGCATTGAGGCTAGTGGTGTTGTTGAGAGAAGCATTGAGGCTAGTGGTGTTGTTGAGAGAGGCATTGAGCATAGTGGTGTTGTTCAGAGAGGCATTGAGGCTATTGGTGTTGTGCAGAGAGGCACTGAGGCTAGTGGTGTTGTTGAGAGAAGCATTGAGGCTAGTGGTGTTGTGCAGAGAGGCACTGAGGCTAGTGGTGTTGTTGAGAGAGGCATTGAGGCTAGTGGTGTTGTGGAGAGAGGCATTGAGGCTAGTGGTGTTGTGCAGAGAGGCATTGAGGCTAGTGGTGTTGTGCAGAGAGGCATTGAGGCTAGTGGTGTTGTGCAGAGAGGCACTGAGGCTAGAGGGGTTGTGGAGAAAGGCACTGAGGCTAGTGGTGTTGTAGAGAGAGGCACTGAGGCTAGTGGTGTTGTGCAGAGAGGCTTGAAGACTATGGTGAGGCCTGATAGAAAGCAGTTGTTTGGGGATTCCATCATAACAGGTGTGGAGATGGACAATGGTGGTCTTGTTAGGTGTCTTCCCGGAACTACTGCTCACAGAGACAGGAGACGTGTCTGTAATACTGTTAAGCAAGCAAAGCAGGAAGGGGAATTGGATGTACTTGTCCATTTAGGGACAAATGACTTGGCTTGCAATGAGGTTTCAGAGGTTAAGGAAGTTTTTCATGTTTTTGCCAATGATATACGGCAGGTTGCTTCCATACTGTCATTCTCTGAAGTTCTGCCTGTGCATAACGCTCAGAACGACAGACGGATGCGTATTAGGTACTTTAACTTGTGGCTTGGTGAATGGTGTCGGGAGCAAGGATTTGGCTTTATTGCTCATGGTAGCTCTGTTTGGAATGGAAATAAACTGTACAAAAAAGATGGTTTGCATCTTTCTCAAAAGGGAACAAATGTTCTCAGTGAGCAGTTCAGAGGTTTTTATAGGATGTATTTAAACTAGGAGGGGGGGGGGCAAAAGGGTGATAAAACATCAATCCAATTGTCCCCCAAAACAAGGACAGAAGGTGCCTGTAGCAAGTCTGTTAAAAATGATAAGCTTAGAGTCATGTCTACAAATGCTCGCAGTTTAGGGAATAAGATCCATTAACTTGTGGCAATAATGGCAACTGATAGTGTAGATTTAGTCGCTGTTACTGAAACATGGTATAATGAGAAAAATGACTGGGACATAACAATACAAGGGTACTCTTTATATAGAAAAGACAGGGAAGGCAAGAAAGGGGGAGGGTGGCCCTGTATGTGAAGGATAACATGAAATCTAGCCTAATAAAGGTTAGTGAGGCGAACATAGAGTCAGTTTGGGTTACGTTAGAATTTGGTAATCACACAGTAACTCGTGTAGGTGTGATTTATAGGCCCCCAGGACAAATTGAAGAGTTAGATAATCTACTAGTTGAAGAAATAGCTAAAATGACAATGAAGGGGGAAGTTATCATCATGGGTGACTTTAATCTTCCTGATGTGAATTGGAAAACAAAAATAGCTACTTGTGCCAGGAGCACACATATTCTAAACTCCCTACTGGGATTGTCTCTAAAACAAGTCGTTGAGGAGCCAACTCGTAAAGAGGCCATACTAGATTTAGTGTTAACAAATGGTATCAGATATTACTGTAGGTGAAAGTTTAGGATCCAATGATCATCAGTCAGTGTGGTTTAATATAATAACAGTGACTGAGTCACACCACACAAAAACAAAAGTTTTAGACTTTAGAAAAACAGACTTTTCTAAAATTAGAATATGTGTAAAGGAGTCATTATCAGACTGGAGCAATTTAAATGGAGTCCAAAATAAATGGGATTATTTAAAAGTTGCACTACTGAAGGCAACAGAAAATTGCATTAGGCTTGTCAGTAAAAGCAAAACATTCAAGAAACCACTGTGGTACTCCGCAGATGTGGCCAAAATAGTAAAAAACAAAAAGTTAGCATTTAGTAATTATAAAAAAAAACAGAGTGAGGAAGACAGAATGACCTATAAGATTAGGCAGAAAGAGGCTAAGCAAGTTATAAGAGCTTCATAATCATACACAGAAGAGAAAATAGCAAAGTCAGTAAAAAAGGGGGACAAAACTTTTTTTAGATACATAAATGAGAAAAGAAAGTAAAACAAGGATTAGTTAGATTAAAAACAAAAGAAGGAAGGTATGTAGATGAGGATAAAGGTATAGCTGACTGCCTCAATGAATATTTTTGTTCGGTATTTACAGATGAAAATGAAGGAAAGGGACCTCAGTTAAGAAAAAGGATAAATGAGTCATTTATTACACGTGAATTTACAGAGGAAGAGGTTCTATTTCAACTGTCAAAAGTAAAGACAAATAAGTCAATGGGACCTGATGGAATACACCCAAAGCTATTAAAAGAGCTCAGTGGTGTACTAGCAAAACCATTAACAGATTTATTTAACCAATCATTGTTAACAGGAGTAGTCCCAGAAGATTGGAAGTTAGCGAATGTTGTGCCCATTCACAAGAAAGGTAATAGGGAGGAGTCGGGCAACTATAGGCCAGTAAGCCTTACTTCAGTAGTGGGGAAAGTGATGGAAACCATGTTAAAGGATAGGATTGTTGAACATCTAAAAACACATGGATTTCAAGATCAGAGACAACATTGGTTTACTTCAGGGAGATCATGCCAAACTAATCTTATTGATTTTTTTGATTGGGTAAATAAAATTATAGATCAGGGTGGTGCAGTAGACATTGCTTACCTAGATTTCAGTAAGGCTTTTGACACTGTTGCACATAGAAGGCTTATCAATAAACTACAATCTTTGAGTTTGGATTCCAATATTGTTGAATGGGTAAGGCAGTGGCTGAGTGACAGGCAACAGAGGGTTGTAGTAGGAGTATATTCGAAGCTTGGGCTTGTTACCAGTGGGGTACCTCAGGGATCTGTACTTGGACCCATTCTCTTTAATATTTTTATTAGTGATATTGCAGAAGGTCTTGATGGTAAGGTGTGTCTTTTTGCGGATGATACTAAGATATGTAACAGGGTTGATGTTCCAGGAGGGATAATCCAAATGGCAAATGATTTAGGTAAACTAGAATGGCCAGAATTGTGGCAACTGACATTTAATGTGGATAAGTGCAAGATAATGCATCTTGGACGTAAAAACCCAAGGGCAGAGTACAGAATATTTGATAGACTCCTAACCTCAACATCTGAGGAAAGGGATTTAGGAGTGATTATTTCTGATGTCTTAAAGGTAGGCAGACAATGTAATAGAGCAGCAGGAAATGCTAGCAGAATGCTTGGTTGTATAGGGAGAGGTATTAGCAGTAGAAAGAGGGAAGTGCTCATGCCATTGTACAGAACACTGGTGAGACCTCACTTGGAGTACTGTACACAGTACTGGAGATCATATCTTCAGAAGGATATTGATACCTTAGAGAGAGTTCAAATAAGGGCTACTAAACTGGTTCATGGATTGCAGGATAAAACTTACCAAGAAAGGTTAAAGGATCTTAACATGTATAGCTTGGAGGAAAGACGAGACAGGGGGGATATGATAGAAACATTTAAATACATAAAGGGAATCAACACAGTAAAGGAGGAGACTATATTTAAAAGAAGAAAAACTACCACAACAAGAGGACATAGTCTTAAATTAGAGGGGCAAAGGTTTAAAAATAATACCAGAAAGTATTACTTTACTGAGAGGGTAGTGGATGCATGGAATAGCCTTCCATCTGAAGTGGTAGAGGTTAACACAGTAAAGGAGTTTAAGCATGCGTGGGATAGGCATAAGGCTATCCTAACTATAAGATAAGGCCAGGGACTAATTAAAGTTTTTAGAAAACTGGGCAGACTAGATGGGCCGAATGGTTCTTATCTGCCGTCACATTCTATGTTTCTATGTTTCTATCTAATAAATGTATTTAAAGCAGTTATATTGATTTACTTAGACAACCAGTGTGAAATAAGAAAAACAAAAATTGGGCATCATTTGTTTTACTATTTAAAATCGTGGTATATAGTCCTGAGGTTTAAAGGGCCTCCAAGAGCTGCCGCACACAAAAGTGTTTAAAAAGTCAAGCATAACATCAACAAAATGCTATTACAGTAGTGAAAGTTTGTGATCTTACATGCAATTTGAGCATTGTGTAAATCCATTGTTTTTCCTAATATTCTTCCTAATATTCTTTCATTCAACCCAGTATTTTACAGCTTATTTAACCCCTTACCGCCGGATGACGGACCCGGTCATGCGCTAAAGTTAACCACAGATGTCAGAGCGAGCACATGTGCTACAGGGACTTCTCATCCGCCTCCCTGTTCTTCCGCGTCCAGTGTAAAGTGCAGGGAGACAGATCACTGCTGATCTTCTCCCTGTTAAAAAATAAAATAAAGATAGTTTAAAATCCCACCCCCCTTTACCCATTTTAAATAAAAAATTAACCACTTCCCTGCCAATTGATTACTGACCGACGGCAGGGACTACATTTTACGGTGATCTGCTTTGTTTTTTTTAGCTCCTGAGGGTCAACTTTTATTTTTTGTAACCCTCAGGGGCTAATTTTATTTTATTAATTAATTTAAATAAATTAAAATGATATATTTAGCTAGCTGGGGTGGGCGGAAGTTAGTGGGGAATTGGGGAATTTGGTGTTAGGCTAGCTAGGGGTTAACGTTAAAATAAGTTTTTAGAAGTTTTTAAAACAAATCCCACCCCCCTTTACCCAGTCCTAATCAAAATTAACCCCTTCCCTGTCAGTTGATCACTACCTACAGTGATCAAAATATGGATCACAGTATTATACTGTGATCCGATGTTTTTTTTTTAACCCCTTAGGGTTAACTTTTATTTATTTTTTTAACCCTCAGGTTCAATTTATTTAATTAATTCATTTAAATATTTTAAAATGATATATTTTGCTAGCTGGGGAGGGTGGGAGTTATGGGAAATTGGTGAATTTACAGTTAGTGCTGCTTACTGCTAGTTAGGGGTCAACGGTAAAAAATTTTTTATAAAAATGTTAAATCTGTAAAAAAAAGTTTGAAGAAAGTTTACAAAAGTTTAAAAAATTGATAAGCAAAAAAAGGTTTAAAAATGAGTTTTAAAAAGTAAAAAAAGTTTTAAAAAAGTAAATAAATACATTTAAAAAGGCTCATTACCACTACACCTGGAACAAACTAGAGAAAAAAGGATCCTGTGCTAAGGTTCAAAATATTCCTTTTTATTTACCCCAGGGTGTATTCTTTAATAAATAGCATGTGTTTGTGGGGAAGTTTGACTAACCAACCAGCTAAACTACTCCAAAATGGAACATGGACACAGCATAAAACTTCAAAGTTAGAAAAAAAAGGAATGGCAGCGTCTCAAATGTGCCCCTTCAACATCCACATGTACCTGGCAAAGGTACATACGGGGGTATTGCTGTACTCAGACAACATAGCTGAGCAACATATGTAGTTTTATACAGTGGTAGCACACATAAGGTTTGCAAAATATACTGTGCAAACTCACTTTGTGTGAGTTTGAAAAAAATGCTTATTACCACTACACTTGTTAAAAAGCTAGCAGAAAAACGATCCCACAATAAGGTTCAAAATATGCCTTTTGAAATACCCTAGGATGTCTTCTTTAAGAAATGGTATGCCTTTATGGTGTAGTTGCAATATGTAGCCTGCTCAAGTGCTCCAAAGTGGGACATAGATGCATCAAAACCCTCCATGAAAATTCACACTTAAAAACCTGAACTTGTCACGACTCTTTTACAGCACTGTAACTTCACAAAATAGTATCTAGGTCACATATTGGGCATATTGTTTTACTCAGAAGATGTAACTGAGCATAATTTGGGGATTTTTATGACAGTGGTACATATTAAGTGTAAGAAATACTCTGCAAAAATGCAACATATATGTAAAAATGCAATTTTCACTCTCTCACCACAAACATTGACATTAATTGGTGAAAAAATGGTGACAAGTTAATCCACAATATACACCATATAAGATACCCTGCGGTGTCTGCTTTATCAAATGAAAGCCCTTTATGGGGTTTGAACAGTCACACTGCTATAATACCCTAAAATGAGACATAGGCCCGTCAAAGCCATCTACGAAAATTCTAACTATAGAAACTGAAATAACCTTGTCTCTTATATGGCACTGTAGCTTTACAGAAAAGTGCCAAAGTCATACAATGGGGGTATCGTTATACTCTGCAGATGTAGCTGAACACAATATAGGGTTATGTGCAGGAATAGCACTTTTTTATGTGTATTTGCCAAAATAAAGAAAAATAAAGAAAAAAAACAATTTTACTCCAATATTTTGGAGATGAAATCAGGGCCGCCATCAGGGGGTGACAACCGTGACAGTTGTCACGGGCCCGGCGGCCCTGGGGGGCCCGGACTGCTCTGGCAGTCCTGGGCCCCACTTTCCCTCGTTGCACACATAGATAGCGAATATCGCTATCTATGTGTGCAGCCGCGGGCCCCCGGCTCCCTGTTACCGCAGAGGGGGCCCAGGCAGCACACAGCCTCTTCTCCTCCCTGCTAATAAGTCGCGCGAGACCCGGTTGCCATGGCAACGCTCCACGGGTCTCGCGAGAGTTATTGGAGGAGAGAAGAGAAGAGGCTGTGTGCTGCCTGGGCCCCCTCTGCGGTAACAGGGAAGCCAGGGGGCCCCACCATGCCACCGGGGATGGAATCTCCCCCCTCCCTAGACAAAAAAATTTCTTTTTTAAATAATGTTAAAATGCCACCCCTCCCCCTCGGACATTTACACACACTACATACACTGACACAACACACACACACACACACTACATACACTGACACAACACACACACACACTACATACACTGACACAACACACACACACTACATACACTGACACAACACACACACTACATACACTGACAAAACACACACACTGCATACACTGACACAACACACACACACACACTACATACACTGACACAACACACACACACACACACACTACATACACTGACACGACTCACACTACATACACTGACACAACACACACACACACACTACATACACTGACACAACACACACACACACACTACATACACTGACACAACACACACACACACACTACATACACTGACACAACACACACACACACTACATACACTGACACAACACACACACACACTACATACACTAACACAACACACACACACACACACACACACTACATACACTAACACAATACACACTACATACACTGACAAAACACACACACTGCATACACTGACAAAACACACACACACACACACACTACATACACTGACACAACACACACACACTGCATACACTGACACAACACACACACACTCCATACACTGACACAACACACACTACATACACTGACACAACACACACACACACACTGCATACACTGACACAACACACACACACACACTGCATACACTGACACAACACACACACTACATACACTGACACAACACACACACACTACATACACTAACACAACACACACACTACATACACTGACACAACTCACACACTGCATATACCAACACAACACACACTGCATACACTAACACAACACACACTCTGCATACACTGACACAACACACTCTGCATACACTGACACAACACACTCTGCATACACTGACACAACACACACTGCATACACTAACACAACACACACTCTGCATACACTGACACAACACACACTCTGCATACACTGACACAACACACACTCTGCATACACTGACACAACACACACACCGCATACACTAACACAACACACACACCGCATACACTAACACAACGCATACACTAACACAACACACACACTGCATGAACTGACACAACACACACTCTGCATACACAACACACACTGCATACACTAACACAACACACACTGCATACACTAACACAACACAACTGCATACACTAATACAACACACACTGCATACACAAACACTGCATACACTAATACAACACACACTGCATACACTAACACACACAGTGCATACACTAATACAATACACACACTGCATTCACTAATACAACATGCACTCTGCATACACTACACACTAACACACTCACTGCATCCACTATACTGACACACACTCTGCATTCGCTACACATTACCACACTCTGCATTCACTACACTAACACACACTCTGCATCCGCTACACTCTAACACACTCTGCATTCACTACACTAACACACACTCTGCATCCGCTACACAGTAACACACTCTCTGCATTCACTACACTAACACAGACTCTGCATCCGCTACACACTAACACACTCTCTGCATTCACTACACATTAACACACTCTCTGCATTCACTACACTAACACACTCTCTGCATTCACTACACTAACACACTCTCTGCATTCACTACACTAACACACTCTCTGCATTCACTACACTAAGACACTCTCTGCATTCACTACACATTAACACACTCTCTGCATTCACTACACATTAACACACACTCTGCATTCACTACAAATTTACACACACACTACATTCATTACACTGACACACTCTGCATTCACTACACCCTAACACACACTCTGCATTTATTACACACTAACACACACTCTGCATTCACTAAACTATGCACACACTCTGGATTCACTATACTGACACACACTCTGCATTCACTACACTAACATACACTCTGCATCACCTGTACACACAGCATCCACTACACAAACATCCTGTATTCACAGTACACACACTACATCCACCACAAATTGAAACACTCTGCATTCACCATACACAGACACTGCGTCTAATACACATACTACATCAACTACAGACACTGCATCCACTAAACACATTTCATCTAGTACATACAAACACTACATCCACTACACAAACACACACTACATCACTGTACACACACTGCATCCGCTACACTAACACACTCTGCATTCACTGCACACACAGTATCTAATACACACAAACACTACATCCATTACAAACATTCTAATTCACTTCCACTATACACACCACATTCAGTCCCGCATCATTGTCAGCGGACTAGGGGCTAGGTAGGGCGTGGGCGGGCCCGGGAGGGAGGGGTCGGGGGGGGGGGGGGGGGCCAGACCTTGTGCTTTGTCAGGGGCCCCAAAATTTCTGATGGCAGCCCTGGATGAAATGGCTACATAAAAAGTGTAAAATTAACCTTGGCCTGTGATGTCTACTTTATATAAATATATACTTTTGTGTGGCATTTTTTTTTCTGTGATGGCTACTAAACCTACAAGACAAACATATCAACTTCTAAAATTGTTGCAATGTACATTTTATTTTAGTCCTTGTATTTTGTGACCTGAAACTTTTTCAAAATAAGCTGAAATCCTATACATATGATGTACTCTATAACTCAAGACACATAAATTTATTTATTTTGAATTACCTTTTCTAAGCTGGACATATTATGCACACACTATTATTGCCAAAACTGTGAAGAAAATGTATTTTTTTGTTTGTTTGTTTTTTCTCAATTTTTTGGCATTTTTTTTTTAATAAATAATGAGAATGTATCTCTGTATATGTGACATCAAATTAAAGCCCTGTTTGCCCTCTAAAAAGCAATGTATTATATGTTTTGGTGCAATAAATAAGAGAGATGCAAATTGCGTTTGAACACAAACAGCAAAAAATGCAAAAATGGCTTGTGTCTTTAAGCGTACGACAAGCTTCTGAAGCTATGTCCTTAAGGGGTTGATACATTTCTCGCAGTTTTTGCCTCTGGAATTTTAAATGCCTTTACACTTTTTTTTCAACATTTAAAGGGAAACTATAGTCCTAGAAAAACAAAATTGTTTTCCTAGCACTATAGCTCCATATAGTCCCACCCACCCGCTCTTATGGTGCAGAAGGGTTTTAAAACCCTTTCTGTCACTTACATGATCCCAGAGCTGATGTCTCTCAGCGCTGGTTCAGGCTCTAGCTCCGCTCCTGCTCTGCTGACATCAGCCGGGGGGAACCAAATGTACATGCGCGTCAATCGCTGTGCTCTCAATAGGACTTCCCCCATTGGAAAGCATTGTATTCTATGCATACTGTGACGATAATCAGCATTAGGTAAGTCGTCTAATGACCCGGTAGTCCTTCTAGAGGTGGAGTTAACTCTCTAATGTAATTATTGCAGTTTATCAAAAACTGCAATAATTACACTTGCCGGGTTAAGGGGCCTGGGACACTGAACCCAGACCACTTCAATGAGCTAAAGTGGTCTGGATGCCTATAGTGTTCCTTTAAAAGTCATACTCTTTTATTTTTATTATGGAAAAAATATATAGATAGGAATTATATACAAGGCCGAGATGTATATACCGTGCATACATACACAGTGAATTCAAAAAGCATTAAGACCCCCCATTTTTTTCTATGTCAATCTACACTCACTATCCCATAATGACAACCGCCCCCCCAAAAAAAGATTTTCTAAAAATGAAAAATTGAACAATTAAAAACTTGAAATTTAGCTCATGACGCACCCTCATATCTCTCATCTTTCTACACTTTGATTGGACTACACAAATTCAGTTGGTTGGACATAGTTTGGAAAGGCACATAACTATCTATATAAAGTTGTAAATGTATATCATGGCAGAAAAAAAAAACAGGCAATTAAGTCAAACTGCCAGCAAGATTGTATTAAGGCACAGATCTGGGAAAGGCTACAAAAAAAGCTTGCAATTTGTGATAAACTAGATTCTCTGGTCTGGTGAAATAAAGATTGAACAAAGCTTTATGTCTGGAGGAAAACAGACATTACCTGCACAATATTATACCAATGGTGAAGCATGGTGGAGATATCATTGAGCTTTCAGAGTGTTTTCAGAAGCAGACACTGGGAGACTAATCACGGTTTAGGTAAAGTCCATCACAGCAAAATACAGAGATATCCATAAAGAAAACCTGGTTAGAAATGAAATCCAAATGTGCAAAGGTGATTGCATCATACAAAAAAATGTATTGAGGCTATAATCACTGCTAATGTAGCCCCATTTAGCCAAAGCGCAGTTAAGCGTAAAAGGGCCTTGACAGGAGTTAGGAGGCAGGCATAGGAGGAGGAAAGGAAGTATGGAGTTATGGGTAAGTGGGCTGGGATATTTAAATAGGCAACCATTTTGAGTGAATTCACTTCTAATTTCCTACCTGACCGAGTTTGTGTGCACTTCTATGCGTGCGGATTGGGTTTGGTAGGGTCTTTTCTTTTCTTTTCTGCAGGGCCATGGACGATGTGGAGAGGCTGCTGGAGGGGATCCGGTCGGCGGCGCGAGGTCGTGGAGCAGACTGGCTGCGGGCCCAACTCGGACCGGCCCTGGCGGGGATGGCGGCCCAGGAGGGCAAACAGGACCATCCGGTTCGGGCCAGGAGGGCACTGCGGAGGCTGAGCGGCTGTGGCTGGGTGGGCGGCGGATGGCTGCCCGGTACGGCGGCGGTCCGGCTCCCAGGTCGGAGGGGGCCGCGCCAGGAGCGGGAGCTGCGGCGTCGGCCGTCCCCCCTGGGGTGACGGACGGCATGGGGTCGCGGCCCAGGAGGGCGCGCCCTCGATCTATGGACGCGGCCGTGAGGCCAACTGGGAGGTCTCTGGATGGACAGGCAAGTGCAGGGGGCCCCTAGGTCTCTAGGCACGGCAGGACTGGAGGGAGGGTCCTCCTCTGGGATTAGGGGTAGGCCTGGACCTGTGGGGCAGTCAGGGCCCCTGGGGGGGAGTAGGGGGGTTGGGGAGGATGATCAGGCGGTGGCTAGGCGGGGGGTCGGGTAGAGAGGGGTTCTGGGAGCCAGGGGGTCCGCCCTGGTGGCGGAGGAAGGTCTGTTCGAGCTGGCGGGCAGTTGCTGGGGCGCAGTGGTAGGAAAGGGGGGTCCAGTTCGGGGTCCACCTGTACCAGCGCATCCCCAGTTAGAGCGCAGGTTTCTGGGAGCGTGAGGGGTGGGTCTAGGCAGGACAGGTCCACCTCGGGGGGATCAGAGGGGGACGGGGTCATGGTCCCCAGGCATGGTTGGTGGGGGCGGACCTCACGCTGGGACAGGAGGAGCCGTAGTCCTCGGGGCGGGGCCGTCCTGGCCTCGGGAGCACAGAGTGCAGGGGCCACACGGCGGGAGGCTTTGGAGACAAGCAGGCGCTCCCTGGGACGGGAAGGGAGGGTAGCGGGAGATTGGTACACCCTACCCAGGACATCTTCTCCTCGTTACAGGTCTTGGGGACGTTCTTCCTCTGTACTCGCTGGGCACCGGGTTGGCTCCCTGGTCGGCGAGACGTTAACGGATGTCGCTCATCCCAGGTGGGTAGCAGTTGACGACGCAGCCCCAGCGCTCGTGGGACAGGGGGCTTGGCCGGTGAGTCCTGTGCATCATTGCAATCCAGTACGCTGGTGTCACATCCTGCTCTGTTCTGTGGAGATGTCTGTTTTTTCTTGTTTTTTTGGTTTTCTATTCTATGTCTGGTTTTCTTTATGCTGGGATTTCTGGGTTCATTCCTATAGTCCGTCCCTGGATTTTCCAGTCTCTTGAATTCATTTAAATGTTTGTTTTATTTGCCACACCTGTTTGTTTTCCATCATTCTTGTTTCAGCCTGGACCTGCAGCAGTGTTTCAAGTCTCTTCCCTTTCTTGCAGGTAAGTGCTATATATGTCTACTTTGGTTGTTTTATCATACATTAGGCAGAGTAGGACCTGCCAGATATGGGGTACATTGGCGTTGTTGGCAGGCTTATGCAATGTATGATCATATAATGTGACTAAATCCCCATGATTTTCATATATAGTATTCAGTTATGTCTCCTCTTGTTTTGCCTATCTTATTTTGTCTTGTTTTAGTTTGTATACCCAGTCCATGTACAGTCCTTTCCAATCATGCCCATGTTATGTTCATGTTTCCCTGTCTTATGTACATGTTCTGGGTTTAGCTTACTATCCTTCTCTGGTTCTGGGTTCTATTAGTTCTGTCTTGTTTTCATGTTTGGTGCCTAGCTCTAGCCTTTCTTGCTGCAGAGCCTCCCTATTTAGCTCCTGGGAGGTCTGCTTAATTTCCTAGTTCCTGGCATCCGCATAAGCTGATTCAGGGTTCTGGTTGTGGCTGCACAAACGCTGGTGCTCAACACAAGGGGATGTGTGGTTACCCTGCACCAGACCCTGCTAATCCACCTCCACACTGTGACTCCTACTCTGAACATCAGGCATACTGGGTCCCGGTCCACGCACCGCCGCCCAGACAGTGTCTGGGTCCCGGGCATCGGAAGGCCACCCATGACAGCTGGTTCACACACTACAAGCACTTCTCCAGCAGGGGGTGACACTGGGGGCTGTGTAGGTCAGGTATGGGCACAGGGGACAGGGGTTGCGGGTGCTGTCTCCACGGAACCGGGCGCGAGCGGGGATCCTGGAGCGGCGGGCAGTATGGTGGACGCGACGAGTGAGCGGGCGGAGTTGGCTGGGGGGGTCCCCGATGCGGCCAGGCAGCACGCATATGTGTCATTTGCGGGTCCGCTGGGGGTACACCTCAAGCAGGAGGTGAAGGAAAAGATATGGAAAGGCGAATTCTGTGAAATCTTTTCCCTTCTCCCTTTGGAGGATTTTATCGACCTCAGGGAGGAGGATAAGAAGGACGAGAAAAAGGAGGAGGAGGAGAAAAAGAAGCGGTAATCGTAAAATACCGAAGTCTTTCGGCAACTGGCTGAGGGCGTTCTGTGCGCTGGCCAGCGTCCTAGGCGAGAAATCGACTGGCTTATGCTCTTCCCTGTTCTGCTATTTGGATGGAATTTGGGAGGCGTGCCGCACCCATGGCGGGCTGGCATGGTGGCGGTATGATGAGCAGTTCCGGCAACGTTTGGCGGCCAATCCGGGTATGAGGTGGGACCAAATGGACCTACCTCTCTGGATGAAATTTATGATGGCGCAGAAGGCGCAGCTCTTTCAGCACATGGCTGGCGCAAAGGGTCAGTCCGCCTCGTCGGCCGCCTTGCAAAAGGGCTTATGCTGGCTCTTCAACGAGGGCCAGTGCAAATGGGGGAACCTGTCGATTTAAGCACGAGTGCTCAGGCTGCGGGAGCGCCCACGGGCTTAACCAATGTTTCAAGAAAGGAAAGTCGGGGAATGCCGGAGTCGCTGCTATGGGCGGGGGGGGAGGAGGGGCTTCCCCTGTCCCGGGGCTTAACTCCGGTGAGGCTAGACGCGATGGCTAAGCCATACGGTAACAGGGCGGACGCCGCAGTGCTCCGGGCGGGTTTTGGGCAAGGGTTCTTTATCCCATTCCGGGACAGGGGGGGGACAGAGGTGCTGCACAACCTTAAGTCAGTGGCGGAGTTCCCAGGGGTAGTGCGAGAAAAGTTAAGGAAGGAAGTCTTGTTGGGACGGATGGCGTTCCCGGCACCGCCATTGGAAGGCCTCAGGATTTCCCCTCTCGGGGTGGTCCCCAAGAAGGACACGGGGAAGTTCAGGCTCATTCACCACCTCTCCTACCCGAAGGTGGCGTCGGTGAATGATGGCATTGACAAGGAGTTGTGCTCGGTCTCGTATGCATCATTCGACCGGGTGGTCGAGCTGGTAAAAAGGGCTGGGCTTGTGGCACTGATGGCAAAGGTGGATATTGAGGCAGCATTTCGGATGCTTCCGGTCCACCCGGCGTCTCATCACCTGCTGGGGTGTTTCTTCGAGGGGGAATACTTCATGGACTTGTGCCTCCCGATGGGCTGTTCCATCTCATGCTCTTACTTTGAGAAATGCAGTACTTTTCTCGAATGGGTGGTGCGGGCTGAGGCGGGGAGTGGGGCGGTGGTGCACTATCTGGACGATTTCTTCTGTGTGGGGCCGGCGGGCTCCCCTGCTTGCCTACACTTAGAACTATCGAGTGGGCCACTTCGGGGTCCCACTGGCGGCAGATAAAATGGAAGGCCCAGCAGTGTGCCTCAGTTTCCTGGGGCTGGAAATAGACTCGGTGCGGGGTGAGTGTCGGCTGCCGCTGACAAAGCTGCAGGGGCTGAAGGGGGCAGTGGCAGCACAGGCGTGCAAAGTCACCCTGCGGCAATTGCAGTCATTAATCGGGATGCTCAATTTTGCGTGCCGGGTGATCCCAATGGGTAGGGTCTTTAGCCGCAGTTTTTCGGCGGCTACGGCGGGGGTGCTATCCCCATGCCATTTCATCTGGGTGTCGTCCTCCATGAAGGCCGACCTGGCCGTGTTACGGGATTTCAATGGGACGGTGTTCTTTCGGCAGGAGGGAGTGTCGGTGGGAGAGCTGGAGCTGCTCACCGACGCGTCGGGTAGTGTGGGCTTCGGGGCCTACTTCGGTGGGAGATGGTGTACGGAGAGGTGGCCGGAGGCGTGGGGGTCGAGCACCCTCATGCGGAACCTGGCCTTCCTGGAACTGTTCCCGCTGGTGGTCGCAATGGCTCTGTGGGGTGAAGTGCTGCGGAACCGGAAGGTGGTCTTTTTCCCGGACAACATGGCTGTGGTGCACACGGTGAATAATTAGTCGGCGTCGTCAAAACTGGTGGTCAGACTGCTGCGGCGCTTTGTCCTTATGTGCATGTCCCTAAATGTAGTCTTTCATGCGCGCCATGTGCCCGGGTACCTGAACGAAGTGGCTGATGCTCTCTCTGGTTTGCAGTGGTCCCGATTCCGGACGGTGGCACCGGAGGCACAGGAAGCGGGTCAGGCATGCCCGGATGAGATTTGGCAGCTGGGAGCATCCTACCGCTCGGACGGTGTTCATCTTTCGGCAGTAGGATGGGACCTGCTGAACCTGGGTTGGCAGGACGGAATGCTCAAAGCACTATTTCTTCGGGGTGGCGGAGCTCAGACAGCTTAAGGGGTCAAGGTCTGAGCTTGTGGCGGGATAGGCAGCTGAAGGAGAAGGAATAGGCTCCCTAGGATGAACGTGACAGAAAGCGGAAAACTGTGGTCATTGGTGGTTGGTAGGTTTCGAGTCCTGTCGGTGGCTCAGAACCTGGTGGGGTAGGGGAATCCGGGTATACCCCTGCCATGGTTAATTTATGTTTGGCACTTTAAGTTGGTATGTTGGAATAATGTTGGTATATTTTATATAAATATGTTATTTATATGGGGGTCATTGCCTTTTATATTAACAGAAGGATTCAGATGCGAGGGCGGAGTATGGGGGGCAATGACCCATGTTTATTTGTTAAGTTATTATTATGATTATTATTATTAATTTATAATTAATATATTGTTGTTATTATTATTCAAGATTGTTTAATAAAGCTGTGGACAAATTTTCCCATATACCCGAGTGTCAGTGCGTTATTGGGTTAGGTATGTGGGAGGGTTGGCCTGGAGTCCGACTGCCCATTTGGCGACTATACACCTGTCATGTAGCCCCATGTAGCCAAAGCACAGCTAAGCGGAAAAGGGCCTTGACAGGAGTTAGGAGGCGGGCATAGGAGGAGGAAAGGAAGTATGGAGTTATGGGTAAGTGGGCTGGGATATTTAAATAGGCAGCCATTTTGAGTGAATTCACTTCTAATTTCCTACCTGACCGAGTTTGTCCCACCCACCCTCCCTGTATTTTGTTTCTGGTAGGGGGTTATCCCGTTTTTTTCACAGCAGCGGGATAGGGAGCTAAAGGAGAAGGAATGGGCTCCCTAGGATGAACGTGACAGAAAGTGGAAAACTGTGGTCATTGGTGGTTGGTAGGTTTCGAGTCCTGTCGGTGGCTCAGAACCTGGTGGGGTAGGGGTATCCGGGTATACCCCTGACAATTTATGTTTGGCACTTTAAGTTGGTATAATGGAATGGTATATGTTATATAAATGTGTTATTTATACGGGGGTCATTGCCTTTTATATTAACTGAAGGATTCAGATGCGAGGGTGGAGTATGGGGGGCAATGACCCATGTTTATTTGTTAAGTTTTTATTATGATTATTATTATTAATTTATAATTAATATATTGTTATTATTATTCAAGATTGTTTAATAAAGCGGTTGACAAATTTTCCCATATACCCGAGTGTCAGTGCGTTATTGGGTTATGTATGTGGGAGGGTTGTCCTGGAGTCCGACTGGCCATATGGCGACTATACACCTGTCAAGAAGTGCTGAGTACTCTTGCGAGATTTGGAGCATTGCCGTGGTAACCGCGACAATGATCTGAGCTCCCAAAAGGAGAACCCTGCGGAGCTGCAGGCTAGAGATCCCCCGGGTCCTCTCTACCTCCTTCCCCTGCTGGCTGTCAGCAAAGTGCTAGTGCAAACTTCAGAGCTGGCAGTAGAGAGCACAGTTCCCAATGCTATCTTCATAGCACCGGGAAAATAACTTGCGGCTCCCCTGTGTGCCCGTAGTGGCACACAGTTTGGGAACCGCTGGTGTAGATTGAAGTGGAAAAAAAAAAATAACATACAATATAAGAATCTAGCAACAAAAAAACATGAGAAAATGAAGGGGTCTGAATACTTTCTGAATGTACATGTATTGACTCACAATTTACATTGCCCAGATATCAACACAAAGATTGCAGAATAGTTTGGTCCTGTATTTAAAGCTTCCACAAACTAAAGGGCAGAAAATGCCATCAAATTGCAATATATTTTATCTGAACAATAGTAATTGGAATTAACCTAAAGCATTATGGAACCCTTTAAGAGACATTGAGTCGCCATAACCACCTCAGCTGATTGAAGTGGTTTTGGTGCCTGGAGTTCATGTGTGCCAGGTCCCACATCACTCTTAAATGCTTTACTTGCCTTTAAGGAAAGATAGTTGGTCCCCAGAGCCTGCAGCTTGCCCCTAATTAAGATATGGCAAATGTAGAGTTAAACTCTATCTTGCACCATAACAGGGATACTGGGCAGTGATTACTGCCCGTAAGCCGTGTTAAGAATGGGAGCATAACTCCACCTTTGCCTTATAATAATTGGGGGATGAGATGCAGCTCAACTAAATGACAAGTATAGCATTTAAGGTTGACACAAGATCTGTCACTTGCAGATCAAGCACCATAAGTACTTCAAGCCAGTTGAAGTGGTTATGGTGCCTACAGTGTTTTCAGATGGAGCATTTCTTCAATTTCTACTGAAAGTCTCTTAAATGTAGACATTCTGTATGCCATAAATGTGCTGTATATCTTAAATGTAGACTTGTTGTATAATGGTATTTTAATTATTATCTAGTATCTAGCAATAAATTATACTAGGCATGTGATAAATTACTTTTATACATAGTGAGTTAGCTAATGGTTAAGGGTAACACAGATAGGAAAAATACGATTAATTAACATGCAAGGGCATCTGCTCAGTTTGCATACAATAATTTGCTGAATGACAATTACTAACTTTTTAATTTGCTAGCATGAAGAATGCAAGAAAAACCTTCATATTTTTTGAATGCATTAAAAATATTAACCAGCCACAAGATATTAAATCCTGCTGTACACTTTGTGTTTGGTGCAAAATACATTTGTTTTAATTTTTAATATCTATTTAAATACTTAAGATATGGAACAGTAGATATGGAATAGTAGTCAATCATACTTTCAAAATGAATATTCTTCTTGTTTTATTTTGCTATAAAAAGTAAAAGCAATCCCAAAGAATATTAAATAAGAAAATAGTTTAAGGAACAGTGAAGTATTTAGTTTTTGTGCAGCTCTAAACACATCCAGGAGCATACAGCCACCAACCAAAACCATATACATTTTATTTTCTCAATAAATATTTTACATGCACTTGACCTGGAGTTTTGTTTTGGGTTTGAAATGCAAGTCAGTCAAATTTAGAAAGGTATGTCATCAGCCAAGTACCAAGTCAAAATATACCAACCAAGCCACACAATGCCAAACATTTTTGATTTGGGGTCATGATTCTGAATTCTGCCTCTGGTGCGCCACAAAAAGGTGATTAATTGGAAAAAAGGTTAATGATGTATAAGGGATAGACACTAAGTATAGTTATTATACACAGATAAAGTGAGCAATAAATGTTGATAGGATAAGCTAGGTCAGAATTCAATACAGAACAAACACACTAAAGGCCTGAGAAACCCTGAAAGGGACCAAGCAGTCAGAGAGCCTACCGAAATGGAGCGTTTTTGTACATGATTGATACAGCTTCATGGGAATAATCATCGATGCAATTCAGGCAGGTGAGAAGCAACCTAGCAACCCTCTGGATTTCTCTCTGAAGAGCAGGTCCCACAGTGGCACAGTGAGCAGAGGCAGAACATGGGAATTAGGAGATCAAGTCCCACCAAGAGTAGGTTTCACTGACAAGTGGGTCTGTCTGCAGACAAATCCCATCCATACTAGATAGAGATGCTCCAACGAGGAGCATCTCATTCTGATCTGCGTGACCTGTTTTATCCCATAAACAGCTGCCCACCACACTTTTTTAGTTGTTTTTTTTCCAGGCAGAACTAAATAAGCATATTAGATTAATATTCCAGGATAAACTCCGAAAATGCATTTGTTAAAAACCTCAATTACAAATCTAAAAAAAAAATATGATGGTATGTTCACTTAAAGGACCACTATAGTGCCAGGAAAACAAACTCTGAAGGGGGAGGAAGGGGTTAATCCCTTACCTTTTTTCCAGCTCTGGGCTCCCTCGGCACTGGGACTCTCCTCCCTCCCTCTTCTGATGTCCCTGGCTGAATGCGCATGCACATTTTCAATGCTTTCCTATGGATGCTGGCGTCTTCTCACTGTGAAAATCACAGTGAGAAGCGCGGAAGCGCCTCTAGCGGCTGTCAATGAGACAGCCACTAGATGCTGGATTTTTTTGTCTGAAACTGCTATGTTTACAGCAAAAAGGGTTAAACCTAGCCTGACCTGGCACCGTGACCACTTCAGCTTAATAGTGGTCCTTTAATTTTACCAATTGTGGTTGATTTATAAACTTAAATAATCTTATGAAACCCCCCAAAAAATAGCTTGTGATTAAGTACATTTGTTTTCCCTATACACCCTGTTTTTTCTTATATTTTGGCACTTAAACATGAATAAGACATCCAGATATTCATTTACAGTATACCTTTGGTGGTCTAACTACCACAATAGTTTTCACATCGGTGCATATTTATAGAATATACTTATTTGTCATTCAGTATTTCTGTGCAGTGAAGCTTCTTTTATTTGGATCTTGATTGTCTAGTCATGATTTATCGTTTTCTTACTTACAGTCACCTTTTATGTCCCTTTGACTGGCACATACTAATTGGAATCAGAAGATTTACTGATATTCTAATAATTCCTCTGTTCCACAAACCAAATAACCTTGGCCTAGCTTACTCTTCCTAAACAGGACATTTGAGAGAGCACATCTTTTATTTTCCTGTTCATGCCAGGTATATTGTTGATCGGGATTTGACCCTTGTAATAGATCTGTCACGTCAACTGACAAGTGGGTCGAAATAGCCTTCTTCCATGTACTTAGAGTGCCTCTTTAATACTGCAGGCATCAATAACACAAGCAATGATTTTTATTTATTTATTATTATTTTTTTTCATTTGTTAGACAGGACCCCCTTTCATCAAAAAGCTATTGATTGTTCTTACTTTACTTGTCTCAAGTCCTACAGTTTTCAGTACCAATAACCAATAAAAAATAGTGTGAATGAACTGCATTGTGCAACTGATGTTGTGTTGCATTAGTTAGAAAAATATTTTTCACAGTGATGTCCTGCAGCTGTAAAATGAAAAATATATGTGCTCAGTTTTACATCAACAGTTACAAAAATGTACGTAATCCAAATTATTATAATTATTGCTGCCATCTAATTGCATACAAGCATTTTTATTTAAAATTAATATAACTGGTCCTAAAATTATTACTTGATAACTACAGTACAGTGAAAATAAAATCACAAAAATACCACAATGTAAACAGAATTCTATCATAAATCAAATTACAAATAAAATAAAAAGCTAACTAATCCCAACACACTGCCTTGCCACTGTTACACTGTTAGTGATACACTGTTACACTGTTAGAGATTACAGCTGTTAGTGAATTTCACTAAAATGATAGGTTAGCCAATACTGTGCATGCATGACACACATTTTTTTCAAAATAAACCTTATCAGAGCTAGCCTCTCTTAAAAGGACACTATAGGCACCCAGATCACTTCATCTCATTAAAGTGTTCTTGGTGCAGCGTACTAGTCCTACTTATTCCTGCAATGTATATCATTACAGTTATTTAGAAACTGCAATAATTACATTGCAGGCCTCAGACTTTCTCTAGAGGCTGTCAATCAGACAGCCACTAGCATGGGCGTAGGAACCCCCAAAACTCTGGGGGGGATAGCATTTTTACTCGCCGGGTATATTCTTATTCCGTAAACTAGGAGTTGTTTATCCCATTGTACAGCGCTACGGAATTTGCAGTCGCTATATAAATGATTAAATAATAACATTAAAGGGTCACTACAAGGAAGGGGTTTTACTTACCCGGATACAGCGCCGGGATCCTCCTGATTAGAACCACCCCTACCCTTCCCATTAATATTAGAACCACCCCTACCCCTTCCATGCACAAAAGAACCCCACCTACCCCTTCCACGCATATTAAACCCCTACCCCTTCCATGCATATTAGTACCCCCCTAACCACTTCCATGCATTTTAGTACCCCTAACCCCTTCCATGCATATTAGTACTCACCCTACCTCTTCCATTCATATTAGTACTCCCCTAACCCCTTCCAATAATTTTTCTGCCTCCCCCCTCCTCCCATCCATATTAGTAGCCCCCCTAAACCCTTCCAATTATACTTCTACCTACCCCTCTCCCCCTATCCTTATTAGTAGCCCCCCTAACCCTTTCCAATTATTTTTCTGCCATGTTAACTAACGCCAGTGCTGGAGTGCCGCCATGTTTAAATTAAAAGGCCTGCAGGGACAGGCTATAGACACCAGAACCACTACATTAAGCTGCAGTGCTTCTGGGGACTATAGTGTTTCTTTAATGTGAGGTAAATTAGAGATTAGTGCCACGAATAATATGCTAGATTGCCTACTTACAACCAGATGAGGATGATGATGGGCTCTAGGTGCAGTCTGGCTCCACTGGTCTGGTGTAGAACAGGCTCTCTGGAGGCTGTTTGTATTTGGTCCCAAAAATCAATGTTCTGTGAGAACGGGAAGCAGCTCCATTTTTTGGGGGCCCTTTACACAGCTCAAGGTCTGGGTCCCAGGGTCCACCTTCACGTTCCACCAATGAGTTTGTTCACAGGGGATGGAGTGTGTAGGGGATGTCCTGATATGTGTGTAAGGAATGCAATGTGTGAATCTGTGTTTGTATGTGTAAGGGCTGCAAGGTGTGATTCTGTGTATGTACGGGATGCAGTGTGTGCGTCTGTAAGGGGTGCATTGAGTGTGTGTACGGGGTGCATTGAGTGTGTGTAAGGAATGCATTGTGTGTTTCTGTGTGTGTAAGGATTGCATGATTGTGTGATTGTGTGTGTGTGTGCACGGGGTGCATTGAGTGTGTGTAAGGATGAATTGTGTGTTTCTGTGTGTGTAAGGGTGGCATGATTGTGTGAGTGTGTGATGGATGTCAATCTCTCTCCCTCGTCACTCTATTTCTCCCCCTCCCTCCCTCCCTCCCTTGTCACTCTCTCTCCCCCTCCCTTGCCACTCTTTCTCCCCCTCTCTCCCCCCTCCCTGTTTCTTTCCCCCCCTCCCTGTTTCTTTCCCCACCCCCTCCCTGTTTCTTCCCCCCTCCCTCCCTGTTTCTTTCCCCCCCTCCCTCCCTGTTTCTTCCCCCCTTCACTCCCTGTTTCTTTCCCCCCTCCCTGTTTCTTTCCCCCCTCCCTCCCTGTTTCTTTCCCCCCTCCCTCCCTGTTTCTTTCTCCCCCCTCCCTCCCTGTTTCTTTCTCCCCCCCCTCCCTGTTTCTTTCTCCCCCCCCCTCCCTGTTTCTTTCTCACCCCCTCCCTCCCTGTTTCTTTCTCCCCCCTCCCTCCCTGTTTCTTTCTCCCCCCCTCCCTCCCTGTTTCTTTCTCCCCCCCTCCCTCCCTGTTTCTTTCTCCCCCCTCCCTCCCTGTTTCTTTCTCCCCCCCCCTCCCTCCCTGTTTCTTTCTCCCCCCCTCCCTCCCTGTGTCTTTCTCCCCCCTCCCTCCCTGTTTCTTTCTCCCCCCCTCCCTCCCTGTTTCTTTCTCCCCCCCTCCCTCCCTGTTTCTTTCTCCCCCCCTCCCTCCCTGTTTCTTTCTCCCCCCCCTCCCTCCCTGTTTCTTTCTCACCCCCTCCCTCCCTGTTTCTTTCTACCCCCCTCCCTCCCTGTTTCTTTCTACCCCCCTCCCTCCCTGTTTCTTTCTCCCCCCTCCCTCTTCCCCCCCTCCCTCCGTGTTTCTTTCTCCCCCTCCCTCCCTGTTTCTTTCTCCCCCCTCTGTTTCTTTCTCCCCCCTCCCTCCCTGTTTCTTTCTCCCCCCTCCCTCCCTGTTTCTTTCTCCCCCCTCCCTCCCTGTTTCTTTCTCCCCCCTCCCTCCCTGTTTCTTTCTCCCCCCTCCCTCCCTGTTTCTTTCTCCCCCTTCCCTCCCTGTTTCTTTATCCCCCCTCCCTCCCTGTTTCTTTATCCCCCCTCCCTCCCTGTTTCTTTCTCCCCCCTCCCTCCCTGTTTCTTTCTCCCCCCTCCCTCCCTGTTTCTTTCTCCCCCCTCCCTCCCTGTTTCTTTCTCCCCCCCCTCCCTGTTTCTTTCTCACCCCCTCTCCCTGTTTCTTTCTCCCCCCTCCCTCCCTGTTTCTTTCTCCCCCCCTCCCTCCCTGTTTCTTTCTCCCCCCTCCCTCCCTGTTTCTTTCTCCCCCCTCCCTCCCTGTTTCTTTCTCCCCCCCTCCCTCCCTGTTTCTTTCTCCCCCCTCCCTCCCTGTTTCTTTCTCCCCCCCTCCCTCCCTGTTTCTTTCTCCCCCCCTCCCTCCCTGTTTCTTTCTCCCCCCCCTCCCTCCCTGTTTCTTTCTCACCCCCTCCCTCCCTGTTTCTTTCTACCCCCCTCCCTCCCTGTTTCTTTCTCCCCCCTCCCTCTTCCCCCCCCTCCCTCCGTGTTTCTTTCTCCCCCTCCCTCCCTGTTTCTTTCTCCCCCCTCTGTTTCTTTCTCCCCCCTCCCTCCCTGTTTCTTTCTCCCCCTCCCTGTTTCTTTCTCCCCCCTCCCTCCCTGTTTCTTTCTCCCCCCTCCCTCCCTGTTTCTTTCTCCCCCCTCCCTCCCTGTTTCTTTCTCCCCCCTCCCTCCCTGTTTCTTTCTCCCCCTCCCTCCCTGTTTCTTTCTCCCCCCTCCCTCCCTGTTTCTTTCTCCCCCCTCCCTGTTTCTTTATCCCCCTCCCTGTTTCTTTACCCCCTCCTCCCTCCCTGTTTCTTTATCCCCCCTCCCTGTTTCTTTATCCCCTCCCTCCCTGTTTCTTTATCCCCCTCCCTCCCTGTTTCTTTATCCCCCCTCCCTCCCTGTTTCTTTACCCCCTCCCCCCTCCCTGTTTCTTTATCACCCCCTCCCTGTTTCTTTATCCCCCTCCCTGTTTCTTTATCCCCCCTCCCTCCCTGTTTCTTTATCCCCCTCCCTCCCTGTTTCTTTATCCCCTCCTCCCTCCCTGTTTCTTTCCCCCCCTCCCTCCCTGTTTCTTTCTCCCCCTCCCTCCCTGTTTCTTTCTCCCCCCTGTTTCTTTCTCCCCCTCCCTGTTTCTCCCCCCCCTGTTTCTTTCTCCCCCTCCCTCCCTGTTTCTTTATCCCCCCTCCCTCCCTGTTTCTTTATCCCCCCTGTTTCTTTATCCCCCCTCCCTCCCTGTTTCTTTACCCCCTCCTCCCTCCCTGTTTCTTTATCCCCCCTCCCTGTTTCTTTATCCCCCCTCCCTGTTTCTTTATCCCCCCTCCCTCCCTGTTTCTTTATCCCCCCTCCCTCCCTGTTTCTTTATCCCCCCTCCGTCCATGTTTCTTTATCCCCCCCCCTCCCTGTTTCTTTATCCCCCCTCCCTGTTTCTTTATCCCCCACCCCTCCCTCCCTCCCTGTTTCTTTCTCCCCCCCTCCCTCCCTCCATGTTTCTTTCTTCCCCCCTCCCTCACGGTTTCTTTCTTCCCCCCTCCCTCACGGTTTCTTTCTTCCCCCCTCCCTCCCTGTTTCTTTCTTCCCCCCCCTACCTGTTTCTTTCTTTCCCCCCCCCCACCTGTGTTGTAGCGTGGCCGAGCTCTGTACTGTCCGCGGGTACAGGGAGCTTTTGTTTCCTGTACCCGGCGGACTAACAGGAAGTGCACACTCAGTGTTCACTTCCTTTTAGTCCGGCCGGGTACAGGAGACAGATGCTCCCTGTACCGGCGGACTATACAGGGCTCGGCCACGCTACATTGAGGGAGTGACAGGAGGGAGTGCTGAGCGCTTCCCTCCTGTCAGCCCCTCTCCTCTGGCTGCGTCCGGGCGGACGCACCAGCCCGGGCAAAGCTGCAGCCGCCTGAGGCTCTCTACAGAGCGCTCGGGCAGCTGCAGCAAAAGGGGGGCCGGCGGAGCTGGGGGGGATTTCCCCATTACCTGTCCCCCCCGCATGATTTGCTGGGGGGGATGCGTCCCCCCCCATCCCCCCGGTTCCTACGCCCATGGCCACTAGCGGCACTTCCTGAATCCTAATGAACTTTTGGTTGCCGAACTGACGCTGGATGTCCACACATTCTGCATTACATCCAAAGTCAGTTAAGTCATCATAGGAAAGTAATGAAGCCTTGCTATCCAATAAAGGGCGGGTGGCTAATTCGTTCATAACACTCACCATACATGCACATTAGCCTCCCCATTCGTATGACATTGGAGGAGGTGGAGCACTGACCCAGTGCCAAGGGACATAGACCCTGGAATCGGGTAAGTGACTAAAGGGTTTTTTACCCTTTAACCACCTAAAGGTTTTACATCAACAGGGCGCAGAGGGAAAGTGTTAGGAATACAGATTTTTATTACGAACACTGTAGAATCCCTTTAATATAATGCACCCTTCTAGTGACTGAATGTGGTTTTAATATAGGGCTCTATATAAGGGTAAACCTGTGTGGATACATGAATGGTGTTAGGGCTCATTATTCAAAATGGTATAATAACAAGAATGTCTGGCACTAAATCCATGGCAGCATATGGAACCATGCATTTAGAAACCCAGACACCCCTTTTTTTTTTTTTTTTTTTTTTTTTTAATCTTCCCAATTACCATAGTTTTCCTTCAATAGTTATTAAACATTTGGACTAGTTAGCACTAGTACAGGGGTAGGCAACCTTCGGCTCTACAGATGTTTTGGACTACATCTCCCATAATGCTTTTACAGCCATATTGCTGGCAAAGCATCAAGGGAGATGTAGTCCACAACATCTGTAGAGCCGAAGGTTGCCTACCCCTGTACTAGTAGATGTCTACATACTAGTAAAACATTCACTCAATTAATTCAACTGATACATGGCAACAGTCTTATACGACTTCAGTTTCATTTGTGCACGATTTTTGGGGGTTATTAATCTGGTAACAAGCTCCTGTCTCTCAGTAAGGATGTTATTATGTTTTTCCTCTTTATTATTTGGTAGGCCAATTGTTTGCACTTGAATTTGAGTATACTTTGTTAAAAAGGTCAAGAAATGCACATCGTCATGAAACGGAGAGAACTGCAACAGCAATTTTTGTAAATACTTTATTTTGTAATTTGATATTCCTCCTACACCTGATATGTCTGTGTAGCGGAGTAGTAGTATAATCCACAATATCCCCACTGGTAGTCAGGTACAGCATACAGATATCGAGGTAGCAGAATAATAATCCCTTCCTCCCAAGAACTAGACTACACATAGTCGGGGAGTCAACTGAACTTTTATTCTATGGTCACAGTATTTATGCAGGTCCCCATGCAAGGGGTTTTCTTACAGATACTGCAGGGGTTTTACTTCAGAGGACTGTATGGGGAACTTAGCCTGCAAGGCTATTTCCCATCAGGCCATGCTGTACTGGAGAGATAAATGTGCAAGAATGCACTGTTAATCACAGTATCTCTCCTTACAGCAAAACATACAATTTCACATTAAAATCCATAACTGGTATAATAGTATGTTGAATTAGCCGAATGACCCCTAATTGAATAGCTGGGATCTGAGCGCACCATCTGGTGAAATGCCGCTCAGATCCCTGCAGTAGAAAGAGAAAGCCATTCGAATGTACGTTTTACACAAATATACATTATAATGAGAGAAAAGACTGGGTACGTGAATTTAAGGAAATAATAATTTATCCGAACGGAATGGAAGTCCAGCGGTGTACGTGAAGTCGAGTAGCCGATTTTAGTTCCAGGCACTCGACGTCCAAACACCGCTGGGCTTTCGTGAGAAAAGATGGCCACCGCCACATGTTCGGCATACGAACGGCGGCCACCCGCATAATGCATTCATCGACTCTGGATACATTGTAACTATCGTTAATGGGAGACACACGACCCCCTTGTGTGGTCTCCCATTCGGTAGTTTGATTCGTTTCATGAACAGTGGATCTTAATACTGTTCGTGAAACTATCATATAAATGCTCGCGGCTTTTGTGCCACTAGCATACGAATGCTATATACCGCATACAAAACGAACATTGCACAAGTTAACGTAATATTCAATCCCAAGTGTACAGAAGTGGCTAGGTTTGCCACAGTATGCTCAATCGCCTCTTTACAAATAATTGATGAAGACTTAAATACAATTATTCTGGCTAATTCTAACTTTCCTGGAGGAAAACAATAATTTCTTTAAATTCCGCAAAGAAATTGAATTGCAATATTTTTTTCTGCTAAATGTTTCAAAGATTTCTGTGGGATAGTTCAATAGGATAATTTCATTAAAGTAAACCCTGTTCACAGAGATTGCTCATAACAGTGACATTAGTTATGCATAGATAAGCGGAATACACCACCTGAGCACTGCATGTATCATTGCACATATGATTTAATTCTGGTAAATTCTCTTATTAGTTACAATGGCTCAGGTGGGTAAGGTTTTCTGAAGTACAAACTTGCATTTGCTTTGTATGTGTTGGCCTTCTATTTTGTTTTCAGTGTTGTGCAATTAATATTAATACATATCTTATTTATAGATCATTTATAGCCTTATCCATATTTATATATATATATATATATATATATATATATATATATATATATATATCATGATATTTCTACCCCTAAGGTCACAGCAAGTAAACCCCAGTCACTAAAGAGGTATCTTCAGGGGGTCACCTTTGCACAGGGCTGTGTACTGAAGACTTCCCAAGGCAGAGAGGCTGAACTCCCTTGAGGCAGAAGGTAACAACCCTCAGGTCAGCAAAAAAGAGGAAATTCACTAGTCTTAGAATTAATAAATCTGTCCTAGGGATAGGACAGGAACAAAAAGACTGAGGGTGGGAGGGGTTGGAGGGGTTACTTATATATTCTGCTTTAATTTGGTTCCTGTCTAATTAGAGATAGGGAGGAGCTAACCATTGTTGTGCTGCCATAGCTATGGCCATGAAATATAGATAGATGTACAGCTCTAAATATGTTTCTATAAATAAGTTTCTAATACATGGTATATAACGTTTGCTTTTTTTACCAAAGAAAAACAACTGCAAAGACTGTAAAGTATTAGGTCCAATTTTAAAATGCATGTAGTGATAATGTGCATTCTGCACTGCATAAAAATAAAGGATATTGATTACTCATCAACACGAACGTAATAATAGTATGCATGTGCAAGTGAAAAAAGCACTAGTTCAGTTTTCTCAAAGGGTAGCAGCTTGTATAATAATACTAGTGATGCATTTTACGTTTTCTTGGTATTGATCTATCCTTTCAAAGAGAAAAGGCTTTTGAGCTATCAGTTAGAAGAACACCCTTTCTTCCTCATATTTTATTAGTAGGTTCACAAGGAAGATACAGTGAAACATTTAAACATTGTTTTCATGTGCCTAAGCCGTAAAAATACACCATTGAAAATGTCAATGCTATTGAGTGTTGTTTATTGTGTATGAATCACTCATTTACAACATTTCCCAAGATTCACACTTCAAAAAGAAAGTGTCCTTACAGGTTATTATCCTCCCTTGCAAAAATAAGAGGGTATATCTGTTCAAAGCATATCAACTAATACAACCATACAAAGGAGTAAAGCACAAATCATGGTAACATTTCATGGCATGCTTTTCTGACATTAACCCCTTCCCGCCGTTACGACGTGCTATGCCGTCACGGTTTAAGTGGGCTTTAAAGCCGTTGTGACGGCATAGCACGCCGTAACGGCTTTAAGCCCTGGAGCGTCCGGGTTACTTACCTTCCCGGCGCTCGGCTTCGGGAGGACTGCCTCACAGCCCAGGCAGCCCTCCCACGGCAAATCAGGCCCCCGGGGGCCATGTGATCGCTCTCAAAGAGCGATCACATGGCCCCCTATAGCTGGCTATAGGGGACAGTCCCCCTGCTGGTGGGAGGTATAAAAAAAATATATTAAACATGTTTAAAAATAAATCAAATGTATATATATATATATATATATATATATATATATATAATATATGTATATATATTATATATATAATATATATGTATATTATATATATTTAACGTCATACATAGTGTATTTTAATACTAATATAAGTACATATATTAGTATTAAAATACACTTAGAATGACGTTACATATATATAATATACATATATTATATATATAATAGATATATACACATATATTATATATATAAATACGTATAATTACAATAATAAATGAATAAAATAATAAAATTAATAAATAAAATATTCAAACAAAATTTAATATAAATTATATATACATATGTAATTTCACTCTAACTGTATTTTGTTATTAATATATATATATATTGGTAACAAAATACACTTAGAATGACATTCTATATATATCCATCTATATATAAAATGCAAATAACCGCAAATATATATATATAGATAAATACATATAATTACATAAAATATTACATTAGTATACACGTAGAATTTAAATACCTATAAATGCATATGTATTAAAATTCTACGTGTATATTTAAGTAATCTTTTAACATAATTAGGTGATTTGATTAATTAAAATTTGATTGTCATGCCTGACAACACAGGGAGAAAGTGCAGAGAATTTAATTCGCAAGCACTATATTTGACCCTGTAACTCTCCAAAACAACATAAAACCTGTACATGGGGGGTACTGTTTTACTTGGGAGACTTCGCTGAACTCAAATATTAGTGTTTCAAATTGGTAAATTGTATTACAACGATGATATTTTAAGTAAAAGTGAAGTTTTTTGCATTTTTTACAAACGAACTGCACTTTTATGGACTATATTATTGTTGTAATATGTTTTACTGTTTTAAAACACTAATATTTGTGTTTAGTGAAGTCTCCCGAGAATAACAGTACCCTCCATGTACAGGTTTCATGGTGTTTTGGAAAGTTAGAGAGTCACATATAAGGCTTGCATTCCATTTTTTTTACATTGAAATTTGCCAGATTGGTTATGTTGCCTTTGAGAGCGTATGGTAGCCCAGGAATGAGAATTACCCCCATGATGGCATACCATTTGCAAAAGTAGACAACCCAAGGTATTGCAAGTGGGGTATGTCCAGTCTTTCTTAGTAGCCACTTAGTCACAAACACTGGCCAAATATTCGTTTTTTTTGCTTTTTTAACACAAAAACAAATATGAACGCTAACTTTGGCCAGTGTTTGTGACTAAGTGGCTACTAAAAAAGACTAAACATACCCCACTTTCAATACCTTTGGTTGTCTACTTTTTAAAATGGTATGCAATTATGGGGGTAATTCTCATTGCTGGGCTACCACACCGTCTCAAAGGTAACATTGCCAATCTGGCAAATTTCTATTTGAAAATCGAACGTTCTATATTTGACCCTGTAACTTTCCAAAACGCCCTAAAACCTGTTAATGGGGGATACTGTTGTACTCGTGAGACATCGCTGATTACAAATATGTGCATTTTTGTGCAGTATTATGGCATTCACAGCTAAAATGTCAGACGGAAATACAAATTTTAAAAAAAATCTTATTTTCTCACATTTTTTTTTTTTTTTTATTCATAATGAATTATGTTCCATATATGAATAGTTAATGGTAAATTAAAGCCCTGTTTCTCCTGAACAAAAGGATATATAATAAGTGTGGGTGCATATAATTTGAAAGAGGGGAACTACGGTTGAACAGACATGTAGCGCAAATTCTAGTTTTTGTTTACATTTTGTTTTGATCAGAACGTGCACTATTGACTCCGTCCTGAAGGGGTTAAAGGAAGATTTATTTTATATCTAGAAAGAGAAGCCATGGAAATGTGCTTACAAATAAGCCTCAGGTGATAATACATACTGTTTAAATATAGTTGCACAATAAGCTGTGTTCTAATTTGCAGCTACATTTTTGGGGGAGAAGCAATTAAATTCAAACTAACAAGCAGTATCAGTACAAGGGATTAACAATCACCCTTCGGCAATATAAACCATACGGTGTAAGCATATGTGCGTCTTTAACCCCTTAGTGACCAGACCGTTTTTCAATTTTCTTACACGTTAAGGACCAGGGCTGTTTTTACATTTATGCAGTGTTTGTGCTTTGCTGTAATTTGCCTCTTACTCATTTACTTTACCCACACATATCATATACCTTTTTTCTCGCCATTAAATGGTCTTTCTAAAGATACCATTATTTTCATCATATCATATAATTTACTATAAAAAGAATTATAAAATATGATGAAAAAATTTAAAAAACACACTTTTTTGAACTTTCACTCCCAAAATCTGTTACACATCTACAACCGTCAAAATGCTAAACAGTTTTTAAATTTTGTCCTGAGTTTAGAAATACCCAATGTTAACATGTCCTTAGCATTTTTTTTTTGTGGAAAGTTATAGGGCAATAAGTAGCACTTTTCTATTTCCAAACCATTTCCCCCCCCCAAAAAAAATTAATGAAAGTTGCATTGTAACACTGATATCTTAATAATTCCCAAATGATTTCTCTCTTTCAACTGTCATTAGTCTAATACTATCCCTCCCTTTTATGTAACTTTACCCCACTCCCTCTAGCATGTAAGCTCATTGAGCAGGGCTCTCAACCCCTCTGTTCCTGTGTGTCCAACTTGTCTGGTTACAACTACATGTCTGTTCGTCCACCCACTGTAAAGCGCTGCAGAATTTGTAGGCGCTATGTAAATAATAACATAATAATAATATCTGTCAGGAATCCCTGAATAACCCTTCACATGTATATATATTTTTTTCAAATTTAAAGTTTTTATTTTTCAAAAAGTCAAAATAAGTGTGGGGGGTACAGAAAAGAAAAAAGGGGGGGAGGGAGATGTACATTCATGGCGACATATTAGCACAGTTTTCTCGTTGCATCACATGATGCGCAATCATTAGGTATCAAAGAACAAGATTGATTTAGTGGATGAGTATACAACACCTATGACCAAGTTATACAGTTGGTTACATTAATCCCGAAATACATTTCAATGTCTGTAACTCTAACTCTCGCTGCGTGTGAGCACAGGGAACAAGTCGTGTGATTTGACCTTTTGAATGGTGTGTTCCTAACCGTCTGATGTAGTAGTTTGGGTGGTGTTTCTGTTTAACATGTTGAACCAGGGTACCCACGTTTGTTCTGTCTGGTTCCTCTTTATGTGGGAATCAGAGGAAAGTAACTCATATTTGTAATATTGATTTACTCTGTCTAACAATTCCTTTCGGGAGGGGCATTGTGTGCTTTTCCAATGTTGGGCCAGTAAGTGGCGTGCTGCTAAAATTACCAGGGAGGCTATCTTTTGATCTGTTTTCCGCCAGTGCGGCGGGAAGAGCAGTAAAAGCATTATGGTTGCTGTTAAAGGCGTTGTTAGGTTTAAGGTTTGATGTAGGACTTGTTGGACTTCAGTCCACAGTGGCTTAATACCTGTACATTCCCACCAAATATGTGTCATGTTACCTATTTCTGTCATACACCTCCAACATTTGGGGTTCGTATTTGGGTATATTTGGGGTGACGTACCATCTTTGTGGGGTCACCGCCTTTGTGGGGTGACGTACCATCTATAAACCACCTTTTTATGGTCTTCTATGTGGGAGAAGCAGGAGGTGAGGCCTCTAAAGGCGTTTAGAGCTTTGAGCCACTGTTCGTCCGAAAGAGTGAGCATCCCCTCCTTTTCCCATTGTCGAACATAACCAAAAGAGTGGGGGGTATTGTGGTCTAATATGGTCTTATAGCACAATGATAGAGATTTGGGTTTTAGTGGTGTTGAGTGGCATCCGGAGATGACCGCTAACTTGTCTTTGACTCGTTGTGGTATGGTCTGTTGTCGGAGTGTCAATTGGGTGTTTATAATACTCTTTAATTGTAGGTATTGGAATATACATGAGTTGGGTATGTTAAATTGTATTTGTAGGTCAGGAAATGTTTTGATTTCCTTTTGCATGCATAAATCCTTGATGTATCTAACACCATATGTAGCCCACGTTTTTAATGATAACCATGGTGTGAGCCCTGTCAATGCCTCTATAGGAGCATCTACGCAGTATTTCCCTTTTTCGGATACAGTGGCCATCAGTCTGTCCCAGTACTTCAGCATCAATATAGAGGTGGGGTATAGTGATATTTTTGGTGGGCGATGTGATTTTGGTGTCCACATTAAGTGTAACAAAGAGTGTGGTTGAGTTTTGTCTGATTCCATGTCTGCCCATTGGAATGAGTGTCTGGGGGCATGGTGGGTTCAAGAACAGCAGCCTCGTAGTAAGCGGCTATTTTGGGTACCCCTAAGCCTCATTCTGAGTAGGTCTGTTGGATTAAGGAAACAGGTAACCGTGGTTTTGTTTTATTCCAGATGAATCTGGACAATGTGGATTGTATGGTCTTAAGGGTGTGTGGCGGCACCTGGAGATGTAACATTCTAAAGATATAGAGAATTTTGGGTAACACCATTTTTACAGTGTTAATTCGGCCTAGCCACGATAAGTGGACATGTTTTCAAGCCTGGAAAAGGGAAGTGCATGTTCGTGGAAGTGGTCCATAGTTCAGTGAAATGGTGTTGTGTGTATGTAGGGCAAGCTTCACTCCTAGATATGTGATGCATTTCTGTCTCCAGTCAAACTGGTAGGTCTGGCGCAAGATATCAACTTGCGATGTGGGTATGTGAAGTGGTAGCGCTTGTGTTTTATTGTTGTTGAGTTTGTAATAGGATATTCTCCCATATTCTTGTAGGAGACTCATAAGGCGGGGTATGGACGTTGCTGGGTTGCTGATAGTTAATAAAATATCGTCTGCAAACATTGATAGTTTGAAGTTCGAGTTTCTTATAGGTATCCCTGAGATAAGTGTGTCGTTTCTAATTTTGAGCGCTAAAGGTTCCAGTGCAAGGATGAAAAGAAGAGGAGATAATGGGCAACCTTGTCTGGTACCGTTAGAGAGGCTAAATGGTGATGAGGTGAACCCTGAGTTGTATACTTGAGCAGTTGGGGTTTTGTACAGCACCATTATACTTCTAGTCATCTCTTGTGGGAATCCGTATTTAATTAAGACTGATGTCATATAAGCCCAATTGAGCCTATCGAAGGCTTTTTCAGCATCCAGTGCTAACAAGAGGCTTTCAGTCTTTTCCATTGTAATGTGTGATAGTATGTTAAGTATTTTTCTGGTGTTGTCAGAGCCTTGTCTACCTTTAATGAAGCCTGACTGGTCGTTGTGTACTATGCGGGTGAATATAGGGCTTATTCTATTCGCTAACAGTTTGGCATAAATTTTGGTATCGCAATTCAGTAGGGATATTGGTCGAAAATTGGAGCACTGGATTGGGGGCTTCCCGGGTTTTGGTAAGGTCGTAATGTGGGCTTGAAGCATTGCTGTGGGCATGGACCCCTCTTGAAAACATTGGTTAAACAGTTTCGTCATGTGGGGCGCTAGGATTTCTCTAAAGGTAAGATAGTATAGGTTCGTAAACCCATCAGGTCCTGGTGATTTATGTTTTGGCAGTTGTTTGAGGGTATTCATGATTTCGTGAGTCGTAAAGGGCTGTATTAAATTGTGGCTTTCTTCAGGGTTAAGAGTGTATAAGTAAATATCGTTTAGGAATGTATCTATGTCAGTTTGAGTAGGTGTATGGCAGTCAGGTCTCTTTACCAAGTTATATAAGTTGCTGTAGTACATGCCAAATTCCTCCACTATTGCTTGTGGGTTGGTAATTTTTTCTCCTTGTCCCTTGTCGAGAAATGCTATTTTGGATGACAAGGATCTAGCTTTAAGTTGGGTTGCCAAAATCTTTCCTGCCCTGTTCCCTTCTTTAAAAAATGTGTGCTTCATTTTCGTTAGTAGATAAGTCGTTTTTGCTGTTTCTATGTCTTTCAGTTTAGACTGTCGTGTGATGGTGTTTGTTTGTTTGTACGAGTAAGCGTAGCTAACTCTTTGTGTATATCAATGTATGCTTTCATTCGTTGCTTCTTGTTGTAGCTGGCGTGTTTAATAAATTGTCCTCGAAGGACCGCTTTATGAGCTTGCCACAGGGTATCTATTCCTATCCCTCCCGTATCATTTAAGGAGAAGTATGTGTTCAAGTCATTAGTAATTTGTTGCACAAGTTTGTGGTCTGTTAGGAGAGATTCGTTTAGCCGCCAAGTGCGGTTCCCACTCGTTGGATGCTGTATTGTGATTGATAATGTAATTGGGGCATAATCGGACCATGTGATAGTGCCGATATCAGATTTAGATATCTTTGATGTAAGTGATAATGGTATGATGAAGCTGTCGAGTCTGGAATAAGTATTGTGAACCAGGGAGTGGTGTGTATAATCCTTGTCTAAAGGATGTAGGATTCTCCAGATGTCAGCGTATCCATGTGTGTGTAGAGTGTTTTCTATGAGGGAAGTGGAGCGAGCCCTTTGTTTCGCAGTCTTTTGTGATATCCTGGAGGAGGAAGTTATGTCTAGGGTTGGGTCCAGTATAAAATTTGTGTCACCTCCAATTTTGACGTCCCCAAATTTGTGAGCGGTTGTTAAAGTTAGGATGTGGTCTAGAAAGCTATGGTGGTCAGTCTGAGGGCCGTACACATTGACCAATGTATAATGAGCATTGTTAATTACGCATTGTATTAAAAGGTACCGTCCTTTTTTGTCACTTAGTTTTTTTATTAGCCGAAAAGAAACTTCGTTGCTAATCAGGGTAGTGACGCCTCTTTTTTTTTTTCCTGTATGTACTGTGGTAGCCTATTGGAAAGTATTTTGAGGAGAATTTAGGCTGGTTGGAAGTTTGGAAATGAGTTTCTTGGTAAAACGCTACGTGGGCTTTCTGTATTTTTGCTTCCATTAAGGCCATGCAGCGTTTGTGAGGTGAGTTAAGTCCTTTAGAGTTTATTGAAAGAATGTTAAGGGTCATTTGGAATTGGCGGGAAGCCTCTGAGATTAAGCTGAGGATATGTTTCGTTATCGTCTAAGCAGCGAAGATTGACATTTGTCTCAGTGTTAGATCTAGGAGTGGCTTTGTTATAAAGCCAGGGTACACCCTGCTGGACCTCTAGGTAGTATGTGTACATCAACATTACCCATTCACGTGGGGCAAAGACCCTCCTGTCCTGATGATATTGAGTCGCCTTAGGGGGGAGAGGGGTTGGTAGAGGGGAATACCAAAAAATATGTAAACAACTATTTACAAAGAAAAGGTCTACAACGTGAGACTTGATTGTCTTAGCGTTTTTGGGCACAGAAGCCCTTGTGGGGGCAGAGAGTCCCCATAAGTGGGGAGAGAGAGACCTTTAATGTTAAACTGTCAGTTTGTGTGCCGGTCTATTCAAATCTTTAAGATGTGAGTCTTGAGGTTTTATGGTCCCTAGTAGTATTATAGCTACCTGATTATGGTTGAATAGTGGTATATATTCTCGCTAAGATGGTCATGTGGTTATGAAACTACTGTGGATTTGTACAAGGTTTTCCTCTTCGATAACCTAGGTCTTCACTTGGCACAGCATATTGTAGACAGCATATTAACACATATTAACACATATAACACATATTAACAACAAAAAATAAAAAATAAACATGTCATAATTCCCAATAAAGTTAGATGACCTCGTTATTAACAACGCCTATTTGGGAGAGAAGGTGCAGTGGTGCACTCAAGGGAGCCCCTATCTGCAACGGGGTATTCGGCAAACCATAGCCTTGTAGATTTTGGATATATTTTAAGCATATGGAGTTGGCCATATAAAGCCCAGTTGAACTGCTGAGAACTATCGGTGCACAATTATGTGGTAGGAAGTGTGCGTGGTAGGTCACCTGCGGGGCATAATACCTTGTCTCCCTGCGGTATAGGCGTATATGGGGCACCTTGGGGTGGTAAGTGGTTTCTAGGCCATTGCATTTAATTCAATTAATAAAGTCGACTGTAAGACTTAACATTTGTTGTGTGATGAGGTAGGGCTTGTACTGTGTTTGGTGAAGGTTTGACCAAGTCATCACGTACCCCCAGTAGCCTGTTTGGGAAGGTGGTACACCTTCCAATTCTCCCATCAGGTATTAGCTGTGTCTGGAGTGAATCTAGTATTCTCTTGTGGGATTAGTCACAGTCGCCCATTTCGCAAATGATACACAATGTCGGTAATCCTAAATTACAGATAGTATCGTTCACAGCTTTGAACCTGTGGCTATTTCTATAGGGTATAACTATAGCAACTGGAGATTAACATATAAAAAAAAAACATTTCAAAATACCGGTTACCGGCTTTTAACCTCGTCCGCTTCGGGACCGTCAGGATATGTCCAATAGGCAATGGTCCATGTGGGCCAGGGTAGGCACAGTCACTTAACTGCGGATTGTGATTCCCATTCGTGGGTTAGTTTCATCGGCGATTTGACAGCGGTAGATGCAGTTGAGTCGTCCACTCTTCCTACCGTCAGCGGTAGGTTCCATTCTGTCAAGACTCTTTTCCCTTCTTCCAGGTCAGTAATGTGTCTTTCCGTGCCATTTCTTCTAACGATAAGACGTGCAGGAAAACCCCATTTGTAGGGCATGTCCGCTGCTCTCAGTGCACTGGTTATTGGCATGAAGTTTCTTCGTGCAGCTAGTGTAGTTGCCGAAAGATCCGTAAACAATTGAATCTTGCTATATTCTACAGGGAGGGTAGGTCACTTCCTGGAGGCTGACATTATAATTTCTTTAGTAGTGTAATAGTGAATTCTTGTTATAGTGTCTGTAGCATTACTTACCTTATCCAGGGGCCGGCCGCGGTCCTCTCTTCGAGCCGCGTGCGGTCCTGCTGCTGCATGAGCCGCGCACAGCACATCCGACGGCTGCAACAGGAATCCGCGGGTCTCGGGCGCGCTCTTAAAGAAACAGTGGGAGCCTAAATTGGCAAAAGGCTCCCATTGGCCCCTGTCATGCCACACTCCCCATACACTTACCTTGTGGGGGTGTGGATATGACAGGAGCCAATCACATTAATTTAGAAGGTATTTATACTCACCTTTTTCCCTTAGTCCTTGCCCTATCGTGGTTTCTGTTGCAGTTCCCTTTAGCGCTTGTTGTATTCAGTTGTGTTCCTTCATACTTGACCTTGGCTTTGTTTCTGACTACGTTATCTCTTTATCCTTATCTGTTCTGTTTGCCGGCTTTCTGTTAACTGTGTACCAGACCCCGGCTAGTCCTAGTTTACGCTGTCTCTCTGTGCCCTTGACCTCGGATCGTTCCTGACTCTGTCTCCTCTCATATACGTCGAGTCCGGCCATTCTAAGGTCCGGTAGACGTATCTCTCCTCTGTGTTGTCTTTTGTTGAATTGAATCCTGCGAGTTGGGGTATATTTTCATACAGTGTCCCTTGGTGCTGTTGTGGGAAGGTGCCTAGGCCTAGGCAGTCTGTGAGTTCTGTCCAGCAATAACGCAGATTCAGGGAGTTCTGGAGCCAGTAGTTTAAATAAGTTTTGTACATAGTCGCCAAAATCACCTGGATTTATGCCATCTGGTATGCCGCGTATGCGTACATTATTTCGTCGGTCCCTATCTTCATGGTCTGCTAACTTGGTGAGGATAGAGGCTATTTTCGCATCCATTTTATCATAGGCCGTTACTAAGTTGTTGTGTGCTGTTATAATTTCCTCCGTTTTATTTTCGAGGTAGTCGGTGCGATCTCCTAATGCCTTAACATCGCTCTTATTTCTTTAGCCAGTTGAGCAAAGTCTGCTTGTAGACCGTTCAGCATTTTTTGTATCGCCGATTCTGTGGCTGGGAGTTCTTTATGTGAGATAGAAGTAACATCACTCCGTCCGGAGCTTGAGGCTGGATGTAGGCCTATCGGCGCCATCTTGCGCGCGGCGTGGCGTTGAAGTCATGGCCGCAATTTGAAGGGTAGGCGCCTCTTTCGCTTTATTCTTTTTGGTAAGGCGTTGTGCCATAGTATCCTGACTGTACGCAGGTGTTGTAGCTTGCTTTTTGGAGGGTGGTCTCTCTGTTAACGCTGGGTTAGTCGCTGTATTGTGGGGTTCTCTCAAGGAGCCGATCGCTCACACGTCCATTCTCTTGAACGGTCAGGCCACGCCCCCCCACATGTATATATTTTTAAAAAGAAGACAACCTAAGGTATTAAACTTGAGGTATTTTTTGCCAAATGTAAAAATAAAATAAAAATAATTGGTGATTTTTTTGACACACATTGCAATTTAAGAATACATGTACTGAGAACTTTAAAGGAACACTATAGTCACCTAAATTCCTTTAGCTAAATAAAGCAGCTTTAGTGTATAGATCATTCCCCTGCAATTTTTACTGCTCAATTCACTGTCATTTAGGAGTTAAATCACTTTGTTTCTGTGTATGCAGCCCTAGCCACACCTCACCTAGCTATGATTGACAGAGCCTGCATGAAAAAGAAAACTGGTTTCACTTTCAAACAGATGTAATTTACCTTAAATAATTGTATCTCAATCTCTAAATTGAACTTTAATCATATACAGGAGGCTCTTGCAAGGTCTAGCAAGCTATTAACATAGCAGGGGATAAGAAAATCTTAATTAAACAGAACTTGCAATAAAGAAAGCCTAAATAGGGCTCTATTTACAGGAAGTGTTTATGGAAGGCTGTGCAAGTCACATGCAGGGAGGTGTGACTAGGGTTCATAAACAAAGGGATTTAACTCCTAAATGGCAGAGGATTGAGCAGTGAGGCTGCAGGGGCATGTTCTATACACCAAAACTGCTTCATTAAGCTAAAGTTGTTCAGGTGACTATAGTGTCCCTTTAAGGGTTACTGCCAAAAACCACCTCAATATGTGTTCAGCAACATCTCCCGAGTACAGTGATACCAACCATGTATAGGTGTGTAAGGTTCTCTGGGGGCTAAAAGACCTTGTTTGGAGGGTGCACATTCCAGCTTTCCAACTTGGAATTTTCACAGCCGGTCATCGTACACCCATGTCCTATTTGGGACATTTTTGAAGCCGGCCAATGTAATTTACCCTCATTAAACCATATATTTTTGAAAAGTAGACACCTTAGGGTATTTCAAATGCTGGTATTTTAGCACTTTCCATGCACTAATTCTACCACCAGTCTTTGTCAAACTTTTGGGTAGTCATTTTTTTGAGTTATATTTCTCTCACATTGTACTTTAGGAATGGATTCTGAGTTCCTGTTGTGTTGCTGACAAAGAACACCCCAATATGTGTTCAGCAACATCACCCGAGTACTACAGTGCCCCCAATGTACATATTTTATGAGGTTTTGCAAACTAACAGGGGTCAAATGTAGGGCTTTCCCCTTTTCCATGTTTACACATTGAAATTTGACAGATTGGTTTGCTTGGTCTATGTTGCATTTGAGACTGTATGGCAGCCCAGAAATGAAAATTAACCCCACCATAACATACCATATGAAAAAGTAGACAACCCAGGGTATTCAAAATGGGGTATTTCCAGTCTTTTTTAGTAGCCACTTAGTCACAAGCCCTGGCCAAAATTAGCGTTTCTATTTGTTTTTTTGCATTTTTTTTACACAAAAATTGCACTGTTAATGGTGATTTCATCGTCATGATAAGTTTTACTGTTTTAAACACTCAAATTTATGTTCAGTGAAGTCTCCCGATTATAACAATACCCTCCATGTACAAGTTTTATGGTGTTTTGGAAAGTTACAGGGTCAATATAGGGTTTGTCCAATTCAGTTTGCCAGATTGGTTTGCTGGGTCTATGTTGCCTTTTGAGACCATATGGTAACCCAGGAATGTGCATTAACCCCACCATGGCATACCATTTTCAAATGTAGACATCCCAGGGTATTCAAAATGGGCTATGTCCAGTCTTTTGTAGTAGCCACATAGTCACAAACGCTGGCCAAAGTTAGTATTCATATTTGTTTGTTTTATTTTTTTAAAACAAAAACTGCACTTTTACTGGTGATATCATTGTCGTGATAAGTTTTACTTTTTTAAACACTCATATTTGTGTTCAGCAAAGTCACCAGAGTATAACAATACTACCATGGAAAGGTTTTATGGTGTTTTGGAAAGTTATGGGTTAAATATAGTGCTTGCCAACTAAATTCTCTTGACTGTCTGCCTGGGTTGTCAGACAGGACCCTCAAATTATGATTAATAAAATCAAATAATTTTGGAGTTAATAGTTAAAAAAATTGCAAGTTGTTATGGTTATTTGAAGTTACACTTATTGTGGTTTATGTTGTTTATTTGGTTTTATGTATCAATCTTGAGCACACATATATATAAGTATTTGTACTTCATATTGATATTGCTTACCTCATTTAAAGGTGTTCAGAATATAGCGCTGACACTCAGTTTGAAAACATTGTTATATATGAAGCTTTTAAGGGAACTTTATTTGTGTATAGCTGCTTAATTTATTTGTTATTATCGCTTTTTAATTTGTTTTTATTATTTTTTATAGTTGTGCTCTCCTGTTCTGTTAACAACTATCATTCCTACCCTGAGGGGCTGGGCGAGCACAAGAAATCTGAAATCGATCTCGGCTCACCCATATCCTCTATTTCCGCTAACCTAGAGCCCTTTATTTCAACCGGGACTCATTCCAACCACATACGAGACGTTCTATTCCTCACAGTACTTGACTCTGGCAGCTATGCAACACACATCCGGGATTACCCTGCTTACTACATTACTACCAGATGGGAATCCCACAGTGCTGCAACAGTTTAGATACACTCAACTGACACATTTCCTCAAGTCCACCCAGTTCGAAACATATTGCACAACACACAAGACCACCTGTAAACATATCTCTATGTTCCATGCGCTGATTTGTCAGGACCTCATACTGTTGTTAGCTCCAAAAAAGTTGAAAGGATGAGCAAAAAATGTATATTGTTTATCCTTTGATTGACATGCAACATATGGCTTTGTCCTAACTTAAACTTTAACCATTATATTGCTGAGTTAATATTAAAATGTCATGAGACTGCAATATATGCTGTCATACAGCTAGAACATATATGTATACATTAGATAATAACAATCCATACCCATCATAATTGTCAGCACCTGGCCCAATAGGCTCTTAATTTAGCTCTGATTAGCTCCGACAAAGCAGGGTCTAATTCAACACACAGGTGGAAGAACAAGCCCCTGTATTAAATTGGAAATGCAGGCTCAGCTTTACGTAAAGGGACAGTTTAGGTACCATAACAACTTAATTTAAATGAAGTTGCTTTGGTGCCAGGAGACTCCTGGGTGTATTCTTACCTCAAGGGCTTAAAACTCAAGGGGTTGCCTCTAGCGCTGACCTTAACTTTCCCCAAGCATCATCCAGGTTCTAAAATCTCAGTTTCGGTGCAGTGTGTCAAGCTCTCAGCCATTCAGTGACTCTCCAATTCACAAAACTGGGAAAGACACATTTCATTCTTTAACCTCTTGAGGTAATAGTGCATACAGAACCATCTTGACACCATAACAACTTCATTTAGATGAAGTCATTTAGATGAATTTAGATGAAGTTGTTATGATGCCTAGAGTATTGCTTTAACTATCTACCTGGAAGCCCCTATACAGAATCCCTCTAATCATAGATGGATATATACGATCATAGTTACAACGTGTATATTGCTTTCCGTAAAACATAAAGGCATACACTATAATAGATGGCATTGGGGGAACCATGGTCTCTCTGCAAAACTACTCTCCTCCCAAGCACCACATGTACACATAATTTTCGTAATACATAAATCTATATTTACTCTTTTTTATAAATGCGTAAAGAAACCCTCCATTATTCATGTGCTAATGCACACAATCTATTTATCCATATATACCTGTGCACATTCTACATGCTACATGTGCTGCACACGCTGTATCTCGTATTCTTAATCATGCTGTACTATACACATACACTTGTTCTCCCTCATAATATATCATACAGGGAGTGCAGAATTATTAGGCAAGTTGTATTTTTGAGGATTAATTTTATTATTGAACAACAACCATGTTCTCAATGAACCCAAAAAACTCATTAATATCAAAGCTGAACATTTTTGGAAGTAGTTTTTAGTTTGTTTTTAGTTATAGCTATTTTAGGGGGATATCTGTGTGTGCAGGTGACTATTACTGTGCATAATTATTAGGAAACTTAACAAAAAACAAATATATACCCATTTCAATTATTTATTTTTACCAGTGAAACCAATATAACATCTCAACATTCACAAATATACATTTCTGACATTCAAAAACATAACAAAAACAAATCAGTGACCAATATAGCCACCTTTCTTTGCAAGGACACTCAAAAGCCTGCCATCCATGGATTCTGTCAGTGTTTTGATCTGTTCACCATTAACATTGCGTGCAGCAGCAACCACAGCCTCCCAGACACTGTTCAGAGAGGTGTACTGTTTTCCCTCCTTGTAAATCTCACATTTGATGATGGACCACAGGTTCTCAATGGGGTTCAGATCAGGTGAACAAGGAGGCCATGTCATTAGATTTTCTTCTTTTATACCCTTTCTTGCCAGCCACGCTGTGGAGTACTTGGACGCGTGTGATGGAGCATTGTCCTGCATGAAAATCATGTTTTTCTTGAAGGATGCAGACTTCTTCCTGTACCACTGCTTGAAGAAGGTGTCTTCCAGAAACTGGGAGTTGAGCTTGACTCCATCCTCAACCCGAAAAGGCCCCACAAGCTCACCTTTGATGATACCAGCCCAAACCAGTACTCCACCTCCACCTTGCTGGTGTCTGAGTCGGACTGGAGCTCTCTGCCCTTTACCAATCCATCCATCTGGCCCATCAAGACTCACTCTCATTTCATCAGTCCATAAAACCTTAGAAAAATCAGTCTTGAGATATTTCTTGGCCCAGTCTTTACGTTTCAGCTTGTGTGTCTTGTTCAGTGGTGGTCGTCTTTCAGCCTTTCTTACCTTGGCCATGTCTCTGAGTATTGCACACCTTGTGCTTTCGGGCACTCCAGTGATGTTGCAGCTCTGAAATATGGCCAAACTGGTGGCAAGTGGCATCTTGGCAGCTGCACGCTTGACTTTTCTCAGTTCATGGGCAGTTATTTTGCGCCTTGGTTTCTCCACACGCTTCTTGCGACCCTGTTGACTATTTTGAATGAAACGCTTGATTGTTCGATGATCACGCTTCAGAAGCTTTGATATTTTAAGAGTGCTGCATCCCTCTGCAAGATATCTCACTATTTTTGACTTCTCTGAGCCTGTCAAGTCCTTCTTTTGACCCATTTTGCCAAAGGAAAGGAAGTTGCCTAATAATTATGCACACCTGATATAGGGTGTTGATGTCATTAGACCACACCCCTTCTCATTACAGAGATGCACATCACCTAATATGCTTAATTGGTAGTAGGCTTTCGAGCCTATACAGCTTGGAGTAAGACAACATGCATAAAGAGGATGATGTGGTCAAAATACTCATTTGCCTAATAATTCTGCACACAGTGTAAACCCTTGAACACCTTGTTTATGGAGTAGGTGAGTGAGTGCTGGCCTTATAACTGCAAACCTAATACATATATAAACACTCAGCACAGTAAACCTCCTTGCTCCCTAACCAAAGCAAATATAAAGAAATGTAGGTTAATGGAGAGTTTGTGCTGTCCTTTTAAAACAAAAAAAAAATCTCAGGACTAGCTTTATTTAGGAGATGTGTAAATACATAGAGAAAGAGACAAAAATCCTCGTAAGCAAGTGGAATTGAACAGTCAAATCCATTCTAGTTAAATTAACCAGTATTTGTATTGTTAGTATTACACACAAATTCAAACGATACAGGATGTCAATTTTCCTAAGACACGATTTGTAAGAAAATTGCAATTCACAGCTGATAATTCAGATATATGGATACGCTATTTCATACATAATTTCTTACTTTTTCCAATTAGGCATGCAAGTAACAGGTCTAAGCACACTCATTGACCTAGAGAGGAGGAGGGATTTAGAAATGTAGCACATAAATTTTTTGTCCCTTTTCTCACTCGGGAAACATGAATTATACATGGTTTCCAAGGAGATGAGACAGCTTTTCACAAAGTCTGATTCTGAAAAACACAGAAAAGCAGCAGAATAGAACAATAAATTGCTTTATATACTTAACATTTAAACAAAAATGAATGCTGTACCCAAAAGAGTGGGTATATTGTATAGCAAACAGTGTTTGCCTTAAATGTAGGACACATTATGTGGAAGTGAATCCAAGTACATAAAAATCATCTTATTATTTAACATTTGTGCTAAAAAAAATATAACGTGAATAATGTGATACATACAATAGATGCCTTTTTTATTTTCATTTAGAAAAGTAGCATTGCTGGTAAACCCAAACACAATAAATCAATTTTAACAAATGTGTGCAAAACCCCCCAAAAAACAAAGCTGATTATGAAAAGCTCAATGTGGATAATTTACAGACTGAATTGCTACCATGACTTTAATTAAATTATGAGCTAATGGGCTCATATTGACGCAACCCCAGCAGCTGAAAAAAAGATCAGCTGTAAAGTAAAATGTATTAGCAGCTTCCCCCAAATTCTTGGAGGTAATTTTTCCACTAACGTTAAATCAATCAGGGATGATTGAATACAAAATGTGTAATCTCATTTTATAAATTAAGTTGGAGAGAAAACCACAGAGAGCTTTGAACATCTGACTCCTCCTCTGTCCTCCTAGTATTTTGTGGGGAGAGCTATATCTATGGTCGACATTTTTTATTTATTTGAAATTTACAGTTGACAACGACATAAGACATTGTAGTAAGAAGAAATATCCATCAGTAGGAATCATCTCAAATAGACTCAATAGTAACAGTATTGTCATAAAAAGCCATAGATAAGAACGGTTAACCTTAAGAGTTCAGTAATGAAGCATGAGGCTACCATGTTAACAGGTAGTAATATTCAAAATTAAAGCCACTATACACCGAGGGAGTTGAGAATGATCTCCAACAGCATAAATGTAAAATGGTGAGTGAGTTAGGAACAGTGAACTCTGGTCTTAGCTTTGGTCACTAATGGAGATTTAGTAAGGTTTGATGTAGATACCAATTAGTGTGTTGGAATGTTTGATTATGTGTTTCAGTGTGTCAAGATTTGGAAAAACATATTAAACCATTTTTCATTATATTATAGGTCTCTAACCAGTCCATACAAAAAGCATGGTAAAGCTTGGATTGAAATATGCCAAGGCACCGGAGGTCAGTATCAAATTTAGTAAAATGAATTTCCTTGCCACAGTGGCTCTAATTTAGAAATTCTGGGTGGAGAGTTCAGGACAAAGGGCAAGATCTATTTCAATGGCCGTTAATCAAATACCTTCCATTCTCAATGCATTCAACCCAAGTTTGGTTTGACAAAAGTGGGAAAAAAATAAAAGTGGGCAAAAAAAAAATTAAAAAATAACTTATAAATATAAAGATTGTATATGGTTACCAAATATATTATACGGTTTACTCCTCTCTATGTATGAACTATTCCCATGTTGATGTGTGGCTAATAGGTAAACATACTCTGCAGAAGATAAAGTCAGATATTGAATGGTGATTTTTGAAGTGCCATATTTAATCTCCAGCAAGGCGTCTGAAATGGATGCCCAGTGTATGATAGTTCAAAGTCTTAAAATCTCACTGTGGTTGCTGCTAACAAGGTAGCCTAGAAGCTGTGCACTGCGCTTATAATGGAAAGATTGTAAGTTCAATTTCAGCATAAGGAGGAGTTCTTTTTTTTTACTGTTTCTGTGCAACTCAGATTCAGCAGTTATGATTCAAATCCCTGGTTTGTGAGACCTCCACAATCCGGTCTCTAGAACATCACACAGAGAGCACAAGATGGAGGACTTCACAACAGCGCACAACGATTTCACCAACCATGTACAGCAACTTCGGCAACAACTAGCACGCTATGAAACTAAGCTAATGGATCTGGAGGATAGGTCCCGATGGTGCTACATATGCTTAAGAGGGATCTCTGAGGATGTGATAAACCAAGGCCTGGCTGCCTATCTAACAGGTTTATTCAACACATTGTTCCCTGAGCTGCCAGTTGCAATGCTCCTGATGGACAAAGCACACCGCATGGTGCCACCGCAACTTCTGCCACCCAGAACTGCCAGGGATGTGTTGGTGAAAATGCAGTATTTCCATATAAAGGAAAACATACTGAAATCACACCGACTATGTAAGAATCTACCGGACAAATTCAAAGACATCCAGCTATACACGGATTTATCTGCAGAGACCCTAAGATGCCACAGACACTTCCAGGAGGTCACGGAGACTCTAAGAAAACAACAAATATCATATAGATGGGGATTCTTCACTAAACTCCTTATTATGAGAAAGCGGTTCCAGCAGCATCGGCTGAAGAGGGTCTTCATCTGCTCCGACAATGGGGATATCACATGCACTCAAACCCGAAACCTCCTAAGAGACCCTATACTCTTCAGCCGGAATGGAGGACGACCGGTAGAAGGTCCCCATCAATGATGGCTCACCGCGCCAACACGCCAGTGGACACTTAAGTATGAGCCTCATGCTAGTGACACACAGGCCACGAGTTATAGATGCGGGGGAAACCCTAGCTACACTGCAAAGTTTGATGTTTAATTTTCAGTACAGTAAACACTAGTGTTTATGAAGGTGCTAACTGAAGAGATGACGGACCATAGTCCCCTAATGCATACCTATGTGAGTATGGGTAAGAAACGTATCTAATAGGTCCTATCGTTCTCCACCCTAAGTAATGTATTGGGGAATGATTAGAGGTAAAGTAGGGGAATTACCCCCCCCCCCCCCGATATATACGGCTGTCCCACTCTGGAGACCCCCAAGTAATTACCTGACTTCGCCCACAACAAAAGCACAGTGTGATAAAGGGGGGACCATATGGTCCCCAGGGAGGATGGTGCACTGTCATCTTACGCAAACAGTACAGGGTGCTGTATTATGCTGACACGACTATACCACTGTAGAACTATGCCAGGTTCAGCATATTTTGAGCTGTATTAGTGGTGATATGAAACTTGACAACGGTACCTCAATCCACCCTACATAACCCACACTAAGAACAATGCACCAGCGAAAGACAGGACGTATGCCTTTAATAGGTATCGTGCTGGAAACTGCCTGTTTACATTTTGCAACGCATGTACACCCCGAAGTATCCTGGTGGCCGATCGCCCTCACCTGCTTTTAAGTAACTTGTAGCCAAGAGCCGAGAAGGCGAAGCGGATCAGACTAGACAGCTGTTAGCCCATTGGGGCCCGACACGTCCCGTGTACCCCCAAATTTGGTCGGTTACCATTGTAAACTTTCAACGAAAGTATGTTCAAATGTTTTATCTGTTTATTATGTTCTATCACTACATATACCCTGTTTTTTGCCTGTCCAGCCTGTATTCTATGACTTAGAATCCACAATACACCCACCAGACCGTACTCTATAGCCAGCACTGCACCGAGCTCATATCATGAGCCAGATAATCTTGAATGCCCTATCCCATTACAATACTGTAAGACCGTGCCAGAATATGTATAACACCTGATACACCATACCATATCACCATAAGTTACGGGGCTTGAATACCCCATTTAAATGTCAGGTGTTACTAAAAGATCTTAAGAAAATACAAGCAGACATTATATGCCTACAGGAAACCCATTTTAAGAAATGGACGAATCCCAAGGTGGGCCTCTCTGCATTCCCTCACCAATTCCATGCCACCTCCATGTCAAAAAGTAAAGGCATCTCTATACACCTCAGCGGCTATCTGGTTGTCGATCATATTACCCAAATCACGGACCCACACGGCAGATTTCTGCTACTGAAGTGTTCCATTAATTACTTGATCTACACAAAAGCTAATGTATATCTCCCGAGCACAAATCAGAGAAATTTCTTACACAGTGTATTGATAAAATTGGACCAGTTTAAAATGGGTACTACTATAATCTTTGGCGACTTTAACCACATATATATGATCCGAAGTTAGACTGCACTATATCTCGCACCTCTCCCAGATACAAACAACTACTAACTCAGTGTAAGGCACTCACTAAACTGATCATATCTAACCAGTTATATGATGAATGGTGCACCCTACACCCCATTGAGAAGGAATACACCCACCACTCCGCATTTCATAACTCATATTCCAGGATTGGCGGGTACCTAGTTAACTCCTCACATGTACATCAGGTCCAGAAATGAAAATTCTGCCCATGACATGGTCCGACCACAATCCTGTCACGATTACATTATTTGACCAATACCCGTATAAAGCATAAAAGCCCATGGCACCTAAACTAAAGTTTACTTGTAGACGAGCCTTACCTAGACACCCTTATAGAGGAATTGATTAAATTCTTGAATACAAATGACACTCCAGACGTACAAGTGGACACACTTTGGCAGGCACACAAGATTTTCATTCGGGGCTGTATTGGTTAGGGGCAATGATAAATGTTCTATTATTGTGTTCCCATTCATGTGCAATAACTTATGATACCTATAGGGGGTGTAGTGAGCTATGTGACATTAAGAGCAAGAAGATGGCTGCTGCATATTTAATGAGACATGTGTTTTACGGAGGAAGTGACCTATAGGTGGCCTAGTGAGCACTGTGACGTTGAGTGAATAAAGATGGCTGCTGCATAGTCAATGAGACGTGCTTTAGGAAGGTATTGAGAATTCTTAAGTCACTTCCTTTCACAAATGACCACATGTAGTATCCGCCTCCTAGAGATGACCATTAGGTATTGGTTATGTTACCTCTGTGGGTGGATACTAGATGGGAGGTTATTTATGGGGTTACCAGAAACTAGAGAGCAGTTTCATGACTGGGTCGGAAGAAGCCATGTGTCTTTAGAGGTACCCATGTAAATCCGTTTAACATGTGGCAAGGAACTCACCTCATTGTTCTGTGTGTTATGCTGATTCAGTTATCCTGTGTAAGCTGCTGAATCTCCATGAATAGAGCTAAGTAGATTTCTTACCTGAATGTATTGTTTATAGCAGTGTGTGTTTTTAAAGTATTTTTTTGTGTGCTTGATAATTGTATTCCCAGTAAAGTTTTGTTTATACGTTAATCAAAACTTTGCCTCTTGTCTGTTCATTCAAGATATTCACTAATATTTATGTGATTGACCAGCATACCTTTTATTATTTTATTTGTGGTATTATTTCATATTCATGAAATTCAGAACTTCATAAATATAAAGAAATTACTTAATTTACCATTACAGGGGCTCTCTTATAAATCGAGCCTCCTTCCTGAAGAAAAAGCATGATACCATCACTATGAAATACTATATGAACCTGCAGGACCTCCATTTACAAAACCAACTGACCCCTCCCCAGAATTAGCAACACAGATACAAACTCTACAGTCATGGCTGAACGATAGTAACATACAGAGGGTCGGTTACACTCTTAAAAGGCTAAAGGTAACATCGTACAATATTGGTAACAAAGCTAGCAAAATAATCACAAATAAGAGATAGACAGGTGCAACGTAGAATCCCACATGTTTTCGATAACACAGGTCGCAAGGTTATAATCCCAACGGAGATCAGTAATGTATTCACGGACTATTGTAGCTCGCATATTTTAAGCTGAAAAGACCAAACAGGGACTTCACCTCCTAAAACAGAAGCCATACTACAATATCTGAGAAAACTACCCCCAGGAAGGGGTCTTGTGCTCTCCCTCAACGACAAAAAGGTATTTGATCGTTTAAAAAAGATTTCACGTTCCAGACTGATTTCTGGCTGCAGTTCGAGCTCTATATAGTACAACGTCAGCAAAAGTACTAAACACAGGGTTTGTGTCGGACCCATTTCAAATCACCAATGGGACCCGGCAAGGGTCCCCCTTGTCAAGGCTTCTTTCTGTGCTTGCCTTGGAACCATTGGCGATAGCGGTGAGACAGAATACCAATATACATGGAGTCTACGTTGGGGACAGGAAATATAAGTTACATTTGTTCGCAGACGACATAATGTTGACCCTGACGCAACCACTTGTCTCCCTACGTAACTTACAAGTAGAACTCCAGACATACGGCACACTGTCCTACTACAAATTGAACATCTCAAAAACCCAAGCATTGGTAGTTAACACTCCTAAACGGCTCCTTAACTGACTAAAGGTGGCTTTCACCTAGGATTGGAGGACAGATGTCCTTACATTCTTGGGCATCAAAATCCCTAGCAACCCCCAAGCGCTATTTAAATTGAACTTCCAAATGCTTTATAATAAAATCAACCAAACCTTGAAGAGTTGGGAGGAGAAATATCTATTGTGGGTGGGTAGGTGTGCAGCCATAACAAAATTACAATCCTACCCCAAATATTATACTTATTCCGGTCAATACACATACAAACCCCAATGCAATTCTCGATGCCAACATAGTTCCAGCAAACTCCATGGGTTCAACACCACAATGGTGCCAGATAGAATCCCAAAAGATGCAACAATCTACTTTGGCCTATAGCATATGGTTACCAAAACAGTACAGAACTATACCTCAAAAAACCCTGCCTCTTCTAAATGTTGTTATCGATCTGGAAAAAGACTAAAGGCAAACTATGCAGCTCTCAACTTTGGTCACTCCCCACTCTGCTCACTTTCATACACAGACACAATCCAACCTTTAATTATAACACATGGACACAGTGTGGTATACACTACCTATATCACAATAAAAAATGTTGGGAGAAGTGAAAAAATCTGGTGCTGCTATCACCTATGTGCACCACTCCAAACACATACAAGTGAAATACAAGTAAAATATAATATAAAATGGTGAGAGCACTCTCAATACATGAAAATTACCAAAGCTTCATAGGAAATATTCCTATTAGATAAAAAGACCATAGGGTAATATAGTTACAACTAATATAAAACACCTAATTATTGGTCAAATTCACATATATTTGAGTCACTTAAAAGCTGACTCAGACTGGAAAGCGGAGAAGAGCATCTATATTGGTGGATATCTGTTAGGATTCAGGATACTTCCTGTAGTGCCAGACGGTAATCTCTCCAAAGGACCCAGGATGCAGGATCAATTTGAAAATAATTTATTCAGACACAAATCACAAACAAAATCAAACAGATTAAGTCCAAGTTGGAGATGCAACTCAGACGTAGGCACTATGCTACATATATGGTGGACTGCCCCAAATTACAAAACTATTGGCAGGATGTAGGTGACATGATTACCCAATGCACACATCATCAGATGCCAACAGATTCTGCACATTCCTACTGTATATCTTCCCCAAGGGTCTGTCAAAAGTTGTCGCTAAGACCATGTATCTTATACTCACCGCTGCTGCGCTATTACTGGCTAGGAAATGGAAAACAGTCACCGTACCAATGATGACAGAGCTTAAACAACAAATCTCTACAAATGTATCCTATGAATTAATGGCATTCACCCAAATGCAAAAAGGTGTAGCAACAAAAGAAATGTCAGAACTCTGGCGGCATTACAATTCAGAAAATGCTAAAT